>NC_090880.1:19639866-19642366 GCF_036669935.1 Montipora foliosa
TAAATATAAAAAACAAACTGTTATATTTCATAGCAAGCACATAGAAACGAGCTAAACAAACTAAACAATGATATTTGAAAAATTCGTACAAACAGGAGAATAATGTTCTACGTGTTAAAATTATTTGTCTTGTTGAAAATGAAACGAAAGTTCTTAAAACAGGAGGAAAAATTTTAGTGAAAATACTCAAAAATCTGTCTCTGCTCTCATATCCTATTATTTGTTTTTCCTTTTCATTGCAACGGTTACCTTGAAGCGAAAATTTGCATTTTAAGAGGTAAAACCGTAGTGAAAACATTTAGCCGCGACAGTTTCAGTACGGAATAGATTTCGGACCGTGGTCCATATCGCTTTTGCCATTCAGCTAAAAATAAGATCGAAAGGACTAACTTTTTAGTTTGGACAGGCCTCTGGAGCTCGATTTCGCCACCCTTAAAAAACATTGTCTCAAGCAGTTCTTTTACGGTTAATAATCCCTCTTTCGCCATTGGAGAAGAAATGTTTTTTTCTTCCCGAATTCTCTCCCTGCCCCCTCCCCAAAAATTGTTCAAAATTCACTACCCCCTGTTTATATGCAGACGATACTCAAATTATATGCAGACGATACTCAAATTTTTACCTCTAGTTTTGATATTGGCGCACTTGCCAATAATATAAATTCTGATTTAAAAAATCTAAGCGACTGGCTCACTGTTAATAAGCTCCGATTCCATCCTCTCAAAACTAAGTTAATGGTTGTTGGGTCAACATATAATTTGAACACTAAATCTGGAGATTTACCTAATGCAATCTCCATTGATAATAATTTGGTTTCACGCGTAACCTCTAACAAATGTTTGGGAGTTCTACTAGATGAAAAGCTTACATTTGAAACTCATATTGAGTATATATGTAAAAAGGCATGTGCTGGCATAGGTGCTTTGAGAAGAATTAAGCCTTTTGTCCCCCTCTGCACCCTCGTAACTTTATACAGATCACTCATTCAACCTTATTTTGATTACTGCTCACCCCTGTGGGATACATGTGGTAAGCAACTAAAAGATAAAAAAAATTCAAAATCGTGCGGGAAGGTTATTACAGGCTCTTCATATGATGTTAGGTCCACATATGTGTTGAATAACCTGAAATGGAAAACCCTTGAAACCACGCGCTTCCATACAAAGGCTACCCTTTTTCTCATTCGCGATTTTCAGCGGTTTCTTTGCAGACAAGTATTGCGGGCTCGTATTTTGTTGTACTAAACCGCTGACAACACAATGCAGCGCAACAATTTTGCGACTAAATTTTGCGAATTACGTATCTTGACGCAAAATTGCAACTGGATTTTCTCGTTAATTTCGAGCCCTGCTGTACACGGCATCCATACCTGTCACGAGAAATCTTCCTTATTGTCCTGAGCCACCTTCCTGTAAAGGGCGGAACCAGCTACGGTCGGTGATGATTTGGCTCCAAAAATGTGAACCAAAATTTGATGAATCTTAGGGTCTTTGGTAATGTCGCCATTCGACCACCCCAAAAAACACAGAGCTTCACGATCCTCTGGTGCTATAAGAACCTGATGAAACATTCTCTTCATATCTGCGGTAGCCGCTATTTTTTCCACTCTGAATCTGACGATTACTCCTATCAGGGTACTGGCATTTTCTGGTCCTCTTAACAACTGTTGGTTTAAAGATATTCCACCACTCCGAGAGGCACAATCAAACACTACTTCCGTTTCTTGTGTATTCCTAGGATACCACACAACGCGATGACGAAGATACCAGATCGGTTTGAGGTTAACAAGATGTCATCGGGCACCTGTCTCAATGCGCCGTCTGCTCAGTACTTCTCGACTATGTAGTGGTGTACTTGCTACGGAATATTGGTTATCTTTTCATCTTTCCTTTCAGCCACGTTAGTCTCCTTTCTGCCATTGGAAGACTATTTGATAAGTCAGGTGTTTCTTGATGGGATGGAAGCGTAAGCTGATAGAGCCCATTCACCAGGATCACCATTTCTGGAGCTTTGCGGTCCTCAAAGGATATGTCTTCTTCAAAGTCAGCAGAAACTTCATTGAACTTTTTGTCGTACATGCGTTTCAACTGCGCATTCAATCTTTCTTGATCTGTACGGGTAAAGTTCAGATGAACACGATCTCCTACAGGTTCTGCAATGGGGCCATAGAGGGTCGATCCTAGGGGTTTTGCACTGCTATGGATTCACCATGTTTCCCTTCTCTCTTGTTTAGCTGCTGCTTATCACTGATGTCTAGACGATCACCGCCAATCAGGATGGTTACGTCCTTGTCCCCAGTATTCGGTAGGTTGACATCAGAAAGGTGGGGCCATCTCCATAAGTCTTCGCTGGTGGCCACGTACCCTCGTCTAACTGGAAGACAGTCTGTAGTCAAAACATTGGTAGTCTGAAACTTTGCATCCCCTTCAAGTGACTCTATGTCCAATCTAACTTCGTGACCGAATCTTTCCCCTTCAAGGTTAGCAGTCGTCATCGTGAAGCT
>NC_090880.1:19649866-19662366 GCF_036669935.1 Montipora foliosa
GAACTTAATTCATTCATTCAGTTGTTGAACACATCTCACTTCGCAACATCAGCCGGTTCATATTAGTGAATAAGCTTGACTGAATAAATTTGCCTAAAAAACCACATACGCTTAAAGTACGGAAATCTCTCAACATCACTTCACACTGATTGATCACTAGTCTGGGCAAAAAAGCTAAGGTGAACTCATTAATTAATTTAGTACTCTGCTAGTCGTAAAGTTGAGAAATAAAATTACAACCGGCTCTCTACAACTAAATTTGAAATAGTGTTCATGACAATACATAAACATATTAACGTCTACCACGTTTGCCGATCTTTACGCCTTGGAACTGAAACAACGACAGCTTAACTGCTTGCAAGTGTGTCTTCTTCTTCAGTACTACAATTGAATCAGTTGGAAGTCGTCAGTTCTGCTGGACGCCACATGTGGTTGCTTGGTACCATCTCAATGTTTTGCTTCAGGAGAAGCCGAAACGTGCTCTACCTTTCCGGACTCTTGACACGTTGGGCCTACCACCTTTGGGAGCCGGGCTCCGAGAGACCTGCTTTGCCTCTTCCATTACCTGAAATACAATAAGATCATGATGACATCATGTACTTTTAGAGTCAGTTCCGTCAGGAGACGACATCCCAACATCCAGAAGTCCTAATTAAGTAAGTGTACCCATTGTCAACAACACTCCTTATCTCTTCATGCAACAGAAATCGTAACTGGGCGACAGGTGAGGCCACTTCCCGCGTTAACAAGACATACAATAAGTCAAATTGTTCGCTTTGTGTATATGTCTCTACAGCTAAAGGGAACTCATGAGTTGGGAAGAGCGAAAAGTAAACTCTCACAAGACTTTCAACTCTGTCAAATCTCCTGTTCGGAGTTCCTAGCAAACAATAGAAACGCACAATCGATATAAATCATTTTTACTAACTTTAAGACGGTCCTGGAAAAAGCAGAGTACTTGGAAGGTATGTGCAATCGTCAGATTCTCTGGAAATACAGCGTTGGTGAATTTGGACAACTCCACCTTCGAAGAATCCGAAGATTTGAACATATCGATTGGCCAAAGTGATGGTTCCAACATGCGTTCAACTAGACTGTCTCCAGGCTCAGGTCTCATCTCCTCTGAGGAAAGGTAGCGGAAAATGAAGCGTCGAAGAGCTGTTGTGATGGCATTTAGAGAAGAACGATCTGACTCGGCTTTACCAGAGACTATGGATGCTTTGGCCATCTCCTCTGCAATCTCTTTCGGTACAGCACCACGATACACGTCATGAACGCGTTTGGCAGCCGATTCAGCCAACATGTCTTCAAGAAACTCGTATAAGGCAACCACGTGTTTAAGCTGGATTGCACTATGGGGCTGAGGAAGCGACGCCTTTGGAAAGGGTCTTGATCCACAAAGCCACTTGTCTGTAAAGTCTGTCAAGGGTTCCTCAGGTTTTCCAACCTGATGTCTTTTTATCAGGCAAAGAACGATTTCCATGTGCTCCAACAAATCTTGCACGCTCTCGAGGCTATGGTCGCTTTGACGAATCAAACCACTCCGAAAAACATCTGTAAGTGGTTGCTGAGGAATAAGCTCTTGTAACTCATCCAGGATCCCTCTACAAGAGTGGAAGAGCTCCCGGGAGAAGATGAATTCCTGCAAGCCATCCAACGTAGAGAGAAACGCTTTTCCTACTAAGAAACGGACGGACAGTTCTTTTTCTATCTTGTCGAGATCAAAGAATACTTCTTTGCCATGGCCATATTCAGTGTTGCGCTGGGAATGCCTCAAGATAGCGTCCGACCATTGGTACTGGATAATTTCTTTCTCTCGTGCCTCTTGTAGGTGGACCATTGGAATGGCACATTTTCCCTGATCTCTCTCTATGAAGATCAATGCAGAACACTTCCCGGTTGCTGCAATACTGAGCACCTTCCGCAAGAAATCATTCTGGATTTTCTGAAGAATGTCTAAAGCCGCACAGAGAAACACCCCTTGATTTTGTTTCTCTACAAGACAAAGTGAAATCGGCGAGCTCTCGCTAAGGTATGGTACTTCCTTCTGAAGGCGATCTTTTAAAACAGGATGCATATTCTCAAAGGCGATAGTGAAGTTCTCGAAGGCCTCGGTCAATCGCTTTTTCTCCTCCGGGGAGTTTGCTTTACCTCGAATGACATCACCGATCTTTGTACTAGTGTCTTTACGGCTAAGACGTCTGCTCAACAGCGAATCCACAATACGGCTCCAGGAGACAAGGTGGATCAAATTTGACACAAGAGGTAGATTGTCGTTAAAATCAAGAAACAAGCCAAGCAGGGGATGGTTTTCTCTCGCTTTGTCTCCAGCCGCCAGGTAGTAAGCTTGTAAACTGTTAAACGTTTTCGGAAGCGTCATTCTCAACAATCGAGGAATGTACACGTTTCTCTGATTTGCGTCTGAAAATTGGGGGCTGTCGGTCTCTTCTATCTTCCTTTGGATGGCCAGTGAAGATTTGCCTGCAAAGTCCTTAGAATGTTCCAGCAGTCGTCTTGGATGAAATTCTCGAATTAAGGGGCTAACAGCTGCTGCAAACGTCTTTTCCCAAGACAATCTTTCATCTGGTGTATGACACAAATCTCCTGAAGTGAGGATGGAGGCACTTTGTTCCAAAGCACAGTGCAGGAAACGGATGATTTCCTCTTCTTTGGCATCTAAGAGACTACACAGCGCCGTTAAGTCGTTAGCAATTTGTTGGAAACAAAGTTCGGAAGGTGACTGCTTGTTAAGATCGAGACCCATAAACTGGGAAAGACATTTGTCGTCAAACAGTTCCAGTGCAAAGCCCCCATAAAGTGCTGCGTGAACAAACAAGTGAAGAATACGGAATTCTGCAGGCTTCAGTTGCCGTACATGAAGGGAGGTGTCTACAGAGTATGGAATAGAGACGTAATCTTTTGATGGCAAGATGGTGTTTCCGACCTTCACTAGTTGGGGAAATGTTTCCTTAGCTTTGCATTCTGACCAACAACTTGGGCAGACTGCTTCCGTGTTGTCACCAACCATCACAAAGAACGTCCCACACGAACAGGAGGAAGAAGTTGTTTTGCCAAATCGTTCGGCGTTGGCGTAATTGTGTTGCTTGCAGGGTTGTTGAGGATATTCTCCTGATGCCAAGACATACGACCCCGTTGACGCCAATGGGTTGGTGAAGCATGACATCAAAGCAAGTGTGGTCTTCTTTGTGCTTTTGAAACTTGAAGAAAGGAGGATGCAGAGATGGAGAATCAATGTTGCTTTGTGTACGTCTGCTGGTAATGATTCCGGTGAAATGCAAAGTACTGACCCTTTAAAATCTTTCCGTCCTGTGATTCGAAGAAGAAGCTCAATATAAGGAGTTTCCATGTTCTGCATTCTCTCTGTAAAAGCAACTATTGCCTTGTCCTCACTATCCTTCAAGTTCCGTCTGGAACGAACAAGATAAAACGACTTGGTCAAGACGGCTGCCATTTCAATTCTTTGTTCCAATGACGTTGCCATAGAATGGATGACGTCTTCAAGAGGCTTCAGATCCTTTTTCTCCAAAAGAGTTGCTAGCGCTGCTTGAGCTTGGGAATTCTCTGTGCAAGATTGAAAAGGATCGAAACTAAGTTTGCCGGCCAGGTCTGGATCTTGCCACTCTATGCTCTTTAAAGACGGGAGTTTACAGCTCCTTTGGCAAACATCACGGACTTCATACATCGACAGCTCTTTCTTCAGTTCCTTCAGGAAATATAGTTGCAACCCCGACGCCCTAAATTGAAAGGGCTCGATTTTACTTGAGGAAAATGCGGCGTCTATCTCATTGAAAAGCATAGAAAATTCTCCTTCTTCAACTAGGCACTGGGGTCTTTGCAAAATGAAGGTGGAAAATGATGCTAGGAAGGACTTCAGATATGCTGCTGCACAAAGAAGGTGAAACTGTCCATGTTCGACATCTTTGCAAGGCTCTGTCAAAGTTTGAAAAGCTCTGCGAAAGTTCAGGAGATTTGGATCCTCGGAGCTCGACACAGTTGATAGGTCTATGTTCAAGAATGCAACTTCATTTATAACGTCACAGCACACCACAGCAAATGGGGAATCGAGCTCGACATCATCAGCAAGGCTTGACAAAGCATAACTTGTTTCCTGAAGCCCTGGGTGTTCCTGGATGGTGTCCAAGTTCTGCAAAAGCTTCTCAAAGACACCTGAGGAAATCTGCTCTTCGTCGAGAAAGATGCGATGAACCAACGGCCCAGCCAGACGCATAAGCGATTGGTTTCCACTGCAACATATTCTTGTCAGCATAGAGCCAAGGACCGGGGTGTCTGGATTCGAATCAATGCATCGTCCATAGAAGAGCATAAGGAAGTCTTCCAATCTGTTCTGTTGAACGCCTCGTTTCTCCAACTCGTCAGCAACACTGGTAATGCTGTTAAAAACGTCTTGGCAGTCGAGGTACCCGGCAGAGGCTCCCGCCTTTCCAAGTTCACCCAGCATGTAAATAGAATATTGCTCAAGAGATTCGGGTATAACCAGCAGGGTGACAAAATCGTAACAGACACGAAGGAAGTGAAATGCAGGGCTTTGGACACCCATTCTACTGACCGTAGACAGAAATAGACTCGTTGTTCGCTGCCAAGCGTCGGGTCCACTCAAGCCATTTATTACATCTTTCGTTGGAAATAACGCTGAACACAGTGTGTCCACAAGTACCTCATCAAAGCTGACAGGTTTGTCTTCGCACGGTTCATCTGTCAGCTCCTCTTCTTCTACGTCCGCTTCTTCCACGTCTTCTTCTTTTAGGTCCATTCCTTTCTCAGGGTCGTTTTCGAGATCTTCATTTCCATCCTGTCCCTTGAAGATATTTTCTTCACTTTGGTCATGGTCCTTGTCAACATTCCTATCTTTTTCGAACTGATCTTCTCCATGGACACGGTTTTGATCTTTGCATTCATTTTCTCGCAGAATATATTTTGCAGCTTCTTCGTTTTCCAACTTTACAGCACCACCGATGTCCTCCTTATTCCCATTTCCATGGCTGTTAATTTCTCCACCACGTTGTCCTTTTAAAGAGTCATCAATGGGCGAAGTAGCTGTTTCCAGTGTGTGTGTTTCATCTTCTTGCTGTTCCAGTTGCCCCGCAGTTTCAGCTGGTGCCAACTCTCTTTGCTCATTTGTTGACGGAACTGCGTTTACTTCTCCAACTACTTTTGCTTCGTTTACTATTTCCTCGGTGGCCTCATCGCCCTTTGATTCTACTTCTTTCCTTTCGTCTTCCTTGTCCATCATCCTTCCTTGCTCACATTGTCGAGGCTGCACATCATTTTCTGTGTTGGTTAGTAGAACGGAGTCCTCTTCAATTACTTCATTCCCATAAGCTTCTTGGCAATCGTTTTTACCCCTCGAATTCACTTCTGCATCCTCTGGTTTGTCACAAATACTTCTCCATTCAGTTTCTTGGGTGTCTTCAGTTTCTTTGGGTGTCTTGTCCTGAAATATCATTCTTTCGAACACAGGCTGACATGCAGAAGACAGAACACTTAAGTCCACATGTTGCACTTTGTGACACGTTTGATAAACCTGAAGGGCAGCCATATATGAAGACTCGTTCAACCACCAAAGAGAATGCAAACAAGTTATGAGCCGAGCAGGATCACCATTGATTCGGAACTTTATGTCATGGGCCATCGCCGACTTCATGAAATCAATTCTCTCAGCACGTGAGAAGTCGTCAGAAAAGTGAGCTGTTTTCATGTCAAGAAGATCGTCAACATAGCATCCAATGTTCCTCTGAAGGTATTCCATTTCAAGGACCTGAGGAATTTTCTCCTTTACAATGCTCGTGAATCTGTATAACTGTGCTTCTACGGCAACATCGTGCAAGTCTTCATTTTCGTCCAGGTTCGCTTCGTTCAAAAGGAGCTGTCTTTGGTCTTCAGCGAACATAGGCTGTACTTGTTCCACCTTCTTGTAAAATACAGAAGCACAAGGGAATTTCAGCTGCAAGCGTCGCTCCGAAACAAAATACGATTCTGCTCCTTGGTGCTCTGGGATGCCATCAATGATGAACATTTCTTGGTCCAGGATTAACTCTGACCAGACTTGCATTTCCTCCTTATCGGAGGGATCCTGAGTGAACAAGAACTGTGGCCATGCAGACTCATTCTCCAAGAAGTAAACAATCTTTGCCAACGGTTGACGTATGAGATGACTAACATGATGCTGAATGGCTCCCACTAGATGCGAGGAACTGATTAAGGCTTGTCGGTCACAGGCCACAGAGAATTGCCAACTGCAAGCCTCGGGTTGATGAGCGCCCTGGTGTTCCCTCTTCTTCAACCACCGTTTGATTATCTCTTTGAAACATTCTAGGATCGTGGAGCTGGATGATGACCTCAATAGCTGCTCTAATTGGACAATGGCATCCACTGTAGGTTGGTGAATAGCTGGATATTTAATTCGAGTAAAGCACCAAAGAAACTGATTTGAAGCCACATCCTCAAATGAGAGCGCCTTGGTCTCCAGGAGGTCCATGATGCTAACATTCAAACAGTCAGTAATGGGCAAAAGAGGGTTTTCCAAAACATCGATTGTTGCTTGCTTCCAACCACTCTGGAAACTGAATTGCCAGCGCTGACTTTGAGCTTCGTTTACCTCACTTTCTCTCTGAACATGGACTACAATGCAAACATGCTTCATCTGCTTTTGGCTTTGTTCCATTGTATCTTTGATGTACGTCTGTCTCTGCTGTTCGATAATGGACTTTGCAAGAAGCATATGGGTGGCATCAAGCTCTGGCTTACACTGTAGCACCAAAAGTGAGTCACCGGATCTCCAGAAACGTTCCAATTGCCTGGTCAAGTGCTTTTCAGACTTGAAAGCACTGAGCTTTTCGGTCTGGCACTGAAGTAGCCCCTCAAGACATTTCAATACGTTTACATGGATGTTACTGTGGGTCATTATAAGCAGTCGCATACCATTAGTTGCATCCTCACTTTGCACTGGCTGAAACTGCAGATTTTCCAGGGAGTGTTTAAGGTATTCCTTCAAGCCTTTGTGCAGGGGTTTCTGAAAGTAGTTGTTGTAAAGTGTCTGGACTTCCTCAAAGTTTGTCTTGGCCAAAGATGATTGTAAGCTCCTCACGACACCATCTGGGGATGCTGTTAACATGAGATCGTGCTTGCATTGTTCTAAAATTTCGTCTCCGGTAAGCTCTGCATCTTGACTATTCTTGAGGACTACTGAGGGAAGAGTGTCTTCACAGAATCCAACAAACATGTCTTCTTTGTGAAAGTGGGACTCGAAATCAGGAATTGTTGAGATGCCTGTTACCCAGGTATTCAGACTTCTAATAATGTTTCTCTGCTTTAGGTTAAGGACATCTGAGAAACGGAGCAGTTGCTTTTCAAATCGATTGAGGAAGGGAGGATCTGTGTAGTCAACTCTACCTTGATCAATCAACACAACACATCGAAATCCATCATGGACCTGACACATAGGATTACTGAAGGCTCCAAGTGCGACCCGACAGTTCCTCTTTCCTCCAACGACAGTGTAGTTTTGATTTAGCATGTCGTAAAGACTGCCATAGATGCTTTCAAGATCTCGAAGAACGAGAACACAGTCTCTCTCCATGCATAGGATAATGCGGCTCAGCATTCGGTAATTGTACTCTTCAGAGAGATCTTCTTCAAATCGACTTCCAAAGATGGTGATTTTCTCTTTGTCCAGTCTTTTCAGCATTTGATCAAGGATACCAATAGCAGAATCGCCGTTCGTGATTATCATGAGATGCCGTGCTAGCTTGTCCTCTAGATTGTCGCAGATGAGCTCTGTGACTGGAAAACGGTACGTCCTCTCCATTAAATCCAGTGAGTGGAGTCCTTCTTGAAACAAAGTTTGAAAATTGTTTACATCGTCGGGTACGCCACCAAAATTCCTTTGTAGTGCGCGTTGGATTCCTTTGGTTTTCTCTTCAGAAAACAAATTGTGCGAAGTGTTCGTGTCTGTGCTAAGGCATTTGATTAGGCTGTAATAATCACGCAGTCCGTGAAAATTTGCATACCTCTGATGCTCTTGGTACTTCTGATATGCTGTGGCAAGACAATGGAGCTGGTTGTCATCTGGGTACACATCTTCATGAAACAGAGGCCCTGAGCGTGTACCGGATATTCCAAGACCAGCCTTGTAACTTCCAGCCTCTCGCAAGGATTTCCCAGTTTCAAACAAATCATTCACATCTGGTTCAGGCCGGGACAGATGGATTGCACGGTTCATTTTTGCAGCATCCAAAGCCCAATTTGAAATTCCCACGACAGCAACATCAGGAAATGCACCATCACCTGGCTCCAGCAGACTGTGCAATACTTTGAGAGGGTTGTACTTTGACACCTCAGCAAGACCAATCTCATCAAGAAGAACAACAGGAAGAACATCACCGCTTTTGTTATGCTCCTTGTACTTCCTTGCCTTATTAAACACCTTGAGAATTCCATCAGATGTCGATGACTCCGATCCCTGGTGAGAAACAACATAGAGCTGTGGCAATGTCTTAAGAAAAGGATCCTTGGCATCCTTTCCCCTCAAATTGCTCCTGATGATTTGCATAGACAAAGACTTGCTGCAACCAGGCTTGCCGACAACAAAAACGGGAATTCGGTTTAAGATACAAACTAACATGACGAACACATTCTCACGAAGCGCAGCATTTTTGGCAGTTCCTTCTGGCAATTCCATTCGTTCCAGGTAATCTTCCTGATCAGCTCTTACAATAGCTTCAAAGCTTGATTCTTGGAATGAATGACTGTTGTGTTTTCTAAAGCACATAGAAATACGCTTGCGATATCCGTGCCTGTCCTCTGCTGCGGGAAGACGTGATTGGTAACAGTGCGCCAAGGCAAGCACAAATGATCTGATTAAGAGAGGAAAGCCACGGGCAACTTTGTGGTAAGTGTGTTCTTTCAGCTTCGATAATCGCAAATCGCCTCGTCGTTTCAGGGTTTCCTTGAACCATTTGACAAGGACAATACATCGGTGAGCATCTCGCAAACTGACACAATAAGGGCTTTTGTCAACTTCTCTGACATACTCCTGAGAAGTACAAAGAAGATCAACTAGTAAGTTGTTAGGATTTCCTGTGATTCCTTCGACCATGCGGCCAATGTATGCACATTCATCTTCCTTACTCAGCGAACCATAGTCCCAAACAAAGTCGATCATTGTTTCTGGCAGTGGATGAACACGGTACACCAGCTTTGAGTATTCATCTGTAATCGTCTTTCCACTGAGACCAGCTGTTGAAATGTTTCCAGAAGGGCGGAGACGGTATGGATTACAGGCAGCGATAAACACCAAGTTTGGTGGTAGGGGTTTCCCTTTGATGGTACGGTGGCAAATCATCTCATTGACTGTTCCCAGGTATTCGCAAGTGTTAATTTCATCAAGGAATGCCCACACGTCCTGGCCACTCTTTGCTTCTTCTTCCCTTTCGCTCACAAAAGTGACCAACTCATCTTCTGTTATCCCTGCATGGAAGTTGAACACGTGAAATGGGACGTCACACGTCCTGGCAAGGTACCTAACAAGGCTCGTCTTACCACAGCCAGTTTCCCCCATAACAATGACAGGAATGTCTGCATTTATGCGTTGAATGATTAACACCATTTTGAGAATGTTGTCTGGTGTAAGAGCATAATCCAAGGCCTGCAAGCGGTCATCATTTCCTCTTGGAGTTGTTCGAACAATTCGATCAAGTCTCTCCTGAAGTTGTTTGTGATTCATCTTTGTGAAGTCCTCCATTCCTTTACCTTTCATGGCTTGAGTCTTGAATAATTTTTGAACATTTGAAGGCACCAGTGACAAATCACGATACAGGGCGGAAATGGTTAGTGCTTCTAGACTGTGGAAGACAATGACAAGATGGTTGTTGTCAGCCCATTGAATCATTCCTTCCACCCGTTCAACCATTTTGCCCGCAGCGTTCTTTGAAGCCAACTGAATCTCCTTGAGTACTTCTGTAGCTTGTTCTCTAGAGATTGCTTCTGACTGAACATTTTTGCACGTTACAACAGAGCGTGATGCAAACTCTCTGGACACCTCTAAAAGGGCTTTGAACAAGCAGTTTCGAACATCATGTGACGGGCCAAGCACGACCTTCAAATTATGTGGTTTAAAGTAAGGACTTGCTGAAAATTGCAAAAGCTGATCAGCAAACACTTTGATGAAACTCTCCACTATATTATAGGACAGGTCACCATTTAGTGCGAAATGTTTTGCTAGCAGTACTTTACAGCGCTCAGGAGATAGCGGCTTCAGTTCGCCAAGATTCAAGTGCTGGCTTTCCAACAAACCAGCTTCATAGGCATGGAGGTATTGACAAACCACTTGAATAGGGCTCAGAGGCTCTGGGCTCACAACAAGGTCTTCATATCCATCCAGCTTGATGTGCATAGGAGAAAAGCACTTCGTAACAGGCAGTGAATCTTGCAACCAGTGCCTCAGTGTATTCGCAATTTCGATGTAGATGTGTTTGGTTGGAAGATGAAAAAGTTCTGTTCCAGAAGACAACATGCCAACAACAACAAGCTCAAACATCAATGTGTCAAGAACTAAGGGATCATCCACTTCGCCAACATCAAAATGAATGCATTCATGGGGGCCAACAGTCAAACCTGACAACCTTTTCACCAGATGCTTACGCGATAAAGGCCCACTGATTGGAATGGTCACGATTTTCTTTTTCCGGGATGCAGCATGTTCATAAATGGCCTCCGTTTTCCCAACCCCAGGAAGATCCGATGTGATCATGAAAACTTCAGGGAAGACTTTCTTGAATGTGCTACGCAGCTGAACCTCGGTCATGCCAAGAACGTTATGCACTGCTGTAGAAAATTGATCAACAATATGATGATGAACTCCTCCACAGCAAACTATACTCAACAGGAACGGACCCTTCCCACTCTCTTGATATGCTCTGATAGCTGCAACAAGCTCAAACTGCATGTCGTTTGACAGATTCTCCACATTTGCTAAGCAGTGCAACTTGACTGTAGTCGCATGCCTGTGTGCTTCAAATGTGCGTTTAAGAAGTCGCTCCACCTCTTCCCAACTGGTCTCTGAATGACAGAATAGAACTTGGCTTGGTTGCGGATAAGAACCTGTTGTACTCTCGAACAGAGACATGACGACATGAGCAGTCTGTTTACTACCATGCTCAAGGACAGCTACAAATAGTTCGCCTGGTTTAACAGCTCTTTGCAAATCTTGTTGTGGTACATTTTGCCATTTTGTGGTTTGTTGACGTTTGGCGAATATTTTATCTAGAAACCGTCCAATGGCGTTGAAATCACCCTCGATTCCTAGGTTTTCTTTGGATGCTTTGTACTGGCAATGAAGGCTATCCAGGTCCTTGAGTTGTATACGTGGATCAACAAAGCGAAGAAGGTTATGAACAAATGTTTTTAATGACTGATCTTTCGCATGAGACAAGGATCTCGAAAAGAACTTCTTCATCATCCAAAGCTGATCTGGATGAAAGAAATTTAGGAAATAGTGTTCCTGGTGCAAACGACTTAATAACGTTTCCCACTGCTTTAGTGTCGAGTCCAAAGACTTTGCCTGAGATTCAATCTCTTCTGAGGAAGAAAGCTTGGCCCAAAATTTCTTAAAGTTTGGATGGCCGGATTCTCGCAACAAGGTCACCATACTGAGGATGTCTGTAATCATCTCGACTTGTTTAGTAAATGCAGACAAGGTAACGCTGACGGAAGAATCTACCGCTTCGCCTTCTTCTAATTGTTTCATCTTTTCTTGCTTCTTTTCCGTGTTCACAATAAGGAGAGCTCGGCTCCGTAGGTCATGGAGTTCCGCCATGCTGTAGCTTGTCTCTTTTGTAGCACCTTCTTGGCGGCGATAGCTGAGTTGAACGTCACATGACCCATCAGAGTTGGTCTTTATAAGGTAGCAACCTTTCTGTAGGGCGTTGCTGATGATTTCTTTTGTCATTTCTCCTCGGTTGGCGACATTCATGTACAGTCCTCGCAAACTGTGGACATTACAACTGCACTCTTTGATTTTTGCCGCCATTTCTGGCTTCTTTTCAAGCTTGCTGTAGTAGAGCTTGAGGCTTTTCAAGAACATCATGGGATCTTTGGGCGTTTCCCGTAAGACATTTCGCAGGAATCCATGGACATCAATTAAATCGGAGACAGTTGCTTCAGAGACAAATTGGTCAGAATGTTCCTCTACAGCATCGATTAATATCCTTATGTCTTCATTTGCAGTTTCTTTCATGAACGAAATCAATTCACTAGACTCTTGAAGTGTTTCCATGATAGTTTTCAAAGTGTCATCAAGCTTAGAGTCGATCATGGCCACACTCTTACTTTCAACAATTTCTGATACGCTTCTTATGCTGAGACCACCGGTAAGACTGGACGAAATGATGTCTTGTAGCTCCTTGGTTACCGCTGAATCATCAGCATCTTTAAATCCGAGGGCTGAGAAAATTGACATAAGC
>NC_090880.1:19672366-19689866 GCF_036669935.1 Montipora foliosa
ACCACTTTGACCATGGTACCCTGGACATCCGGAAAGATAATCTTCCATTGAGTCCTTTGCTAATTTTGGCCAGTCGGTTGGGTGGTTTCTGCCATGGCAGTCTGTAATATTGCAATGATCTCCTGTTTTCAGAGTATCATCAAAGCCAGGATTGGTCCTCCCATTCTCACTATTGCAACTGCCCGATTTATGTGGATGCTTTGTTTCTTCTGCAGACATGTTCTGACAATTTAAAAGGATGAATAAATACCGGTATACATCAACGAGGTGTCATCATAGGATTAGAAACTCATATTGATAAAACAGATCACTATGCTACACGTATTTAGAAAATAGTTCAAAGAAAATATGCACACTGATAAATGGTTAAGAATTGTGTTTCTTAATAACTCTGTAGAAACATAGAACTAGCATGAGCTGTCGATGTAATGATGAAAGGTAATTTACATTTTGATGGCAAAAGTAAACAAGTTGTATTTTGACAGCATAAGGATGAGTGAAACTTTGGGAGAACAAAAAAATGATGTGAGAGCACAAGCTGACAGGCAAGTGTTTCCACAGCTTATTCTTGCACTAAACTTTCACAAGGGCCCTAACATTTAGAAAAATTAAAAAATATATAAAATATACACTAATCCACCGTCAGGAAAAATGTGGCGAGGCTGGTACATTTACCTATAATGCTTTGCGCACAAAAACTCTTAAAGAGCGTATAAAATCACAAAGAAAAATTATAAATCATTCAAACTTGACAAGAGCAATGCTGTTAGTATAGAAACAACAATGCTGTTAAACCATATCTTTCTATATGGCCAGTGGGCTTAGTTCAGTTTGCAAGGTATCTGAAGTTCTGAAAGTCAAAAAAGCTAACTAACTAGTAACTAATGAATAAATAGTATAAAGGAAAAAGCTTCCTAACACTTGCTATAAATCCATTCACATATTAAGCAGCTATGAGTCCCTTTTGGCAAGACATTCCATCCAAAATCCATTGAAGAAAACCAGTAATATGTTTTAAATTAAGCAAACATTGCATGGAGGACATGGAGGGCTGGGGTGAGTGAGAGAGGGCACCGTAGAAATATATGTACTCACTCACCTAAAATATGCCTACACGGCAGGATTAATAAATTATTATGAAGACATTACATAATAACAGCGAGTGTTTCTTTTGTGCGTTTGTCTGGCTGAACCTCGCTGATAAGGCCAGAAAAATATTTTTCTGCTCAATCAGCAGGAAGGGATTCAAACGCGTCTAGTTGTTTAGTGAATAATTGTCCATGGGCTCTCCCTTATGTAATGAGAAATTTGATTGGTTGCCAAGGCACAGTTAACACATTAAGCCGATAGAAACCGCTGTATCATTAAAATGTAGTTATCTTCGCCAAGCCTTCATGTTTGAGGTCGTGAAGTGCACAGTAGCCCTAGTTTGAGCGTTCCCATTTGCAAAGAAGACGAAAATATGGGAGCCATTTTGTTATAGTGGAGCTCCGGCAGCCTAAAGGGCCGCCAAGCGGAGCCCCATACTCATAATATAGGAAAGAAAAGGAAACCCATGAGTTGATTTTCTCATGGTTATCATGGCTAGCGCCATTGCTCGTGGGCGCGTACACACCACAATGACGCCGGCGACGGAGTCGCGCAACGTAGTGGCCATACTCCAAATAATAGGTTGGCAGAGACATGCAGCCTTGGTTTACCGTCTACTTCTTTGATATTGGACATCCATGTTATGATCAATTGACACCTGTCAAAACAAGGTATCCACTGACCAGTGTCATGTGACCATATTGCGGCTCAAGTCTACAACTCATCGAGGTCACATGATTTTTTTGAAGTTGACCACTGACCAAGTGCTGGTTTTCAATTGGATCGTGGGCTCATATCAGGTTAACTTGTTGAAAACAGGGCAGGATTAATCGGAAGCCGGTTAACGCTAGCCCAGGATTAAAATGTATTCGAATTATAACTTTTCTTCTATGCAAATGTTTTTTTTGCTGCTTTGTGTTGATTATAAAACTCAAAACAGAAAGCAAAACAATAAACAGAAATCCTCACCGCAAAGTTACAAAATTCAAATCATTCTACCTTTTCCTGGGTTAACTTAATCGGGCACTGAACAACAGCTACGCTTTTAGGTTGGCCTAACTCTATATATTGTAACTCTTTTCCTGAAATATTAAGTGCCCTCAGAATCAAACAAGGCAAGATAATCTTGGAAATGAAATCATCAGGACCTTAACATCTATCGATAATTGATTAATTTCCTTCAGCATGTTGGTATAGGACAAAATCTACTGTTTATCATGCTGCGTTGTCAAGTAATTTTCAACACATCCATGGATCGTGAGCATGGCAATTAAAAATAAGTGGACACTAAATATTTTGCTTCGCATTGTTTATTTTGGTTTAAGGAACAAGATTAACCTTCGCAAGAGTGTTTCTGTTATGGATGCATGGCTAGGATGGAAATATACAGGTAGAATTTAACATTTATTTCATGTGTGTTTTCAGGGTAGCATAAAGTGTGAGATAATAATTTGCTCTGGTGAATTGGGGACTACCCCCTCTAAAAAGCTGGCAAATCTAGGGTTAATCACCCAAAAGAGTTGCATCATACTGAATGGCTGCCCCTGGGTCTCCAAGGATGTGCACTTTATGTTATGTTTATGTGTTCTCAAAGTAATTGTGTTCAATGTATGTGAAAAGCTGGAAGATATTTGTAACAGTGAATTATGTGAAAGGGTTACTATTTCTTTCATAAATTGTATACACAATGGTAAGGGTTTACAACACATAGTAGAGGCCCCCTGCATAAAAATTGGTTGAGCAGCAATCGGAAAGCACCTCAGAGAGCAGCACGATATGGAGATAGAAGACAGCGCGCACACAGTTTTCAAATCTTAAGAAAGTACCAGAACAAGTTTGACTGTCTTATTTTTGAAGTGTATTTTTTATCAAAGAACTGAAACCTGTCAGTGTATTAAGTCCTAAAGTGTTAATTAATGCTTAAAGGGCACTGATTATGCAGTTTAAAGACTGCTAGGTATTCCTAGCATTGAGCTGGATTCCTTTGTTTTAAAACACTTTTGTAAAGCTCATTATTTGGGACCCAAATCTCAAAATTTTGGGGGGTAAATTTTAGAGACCTCAAGAGTTGACGGTTTTAGATGTTGGAAGGTCTGTAACATGTAAAACACTAGAAATTTAAAAGACGACAAAAATTCCTCAGTTGATTGACTCCATGCAAATAATGTTCAATTGAATTGAAACAGGATCAAAATTTTCCACTTTGAAAAGTAATGTGAACTGCCTTGAATAACTTTATTGATAAATGGAGTGAGACAAGTAATTAAAAATGTGACAAAAGAAATATTGGTAAATAACGTCTGGCTCTTTGTCAGACACATTGTTTTGCAAGACACTTGCAATTAATAAACAAGTTTAATAAACGAATTTACATTTTCAAATTTTTTGAGTCAAAGACAACCCCACCCAGTTTCCAAGAAAGTTTAGAATAAATTTGTTAGAATCTTGATATACTGGTTCGACTGGATTCCTTTCTCGGTTTGTCAGGTTATACAGGATGTTAAAACTTTCATAATTCATATTTAATAATATACATTAATCATTGTTAAATTTATCTCTGGAAATTAAAGAAACTAAGTTCAGTTGTGCCAGAGTAAGCGTAACAGTGGCCAACTGACAATCTCGGTTTCTCTTGGTTTGGCTTAGTTTCTCACGCGCACCGCCATCGATTCATATTAAAGGTTCAAAAGAAATAAGCTAAGCTTAACCAATGCTTCCGCTTACCTCAGCTCAGCTCGTCAGAACACAGAACACCTACTTTGTGATTATGGTTCACTTCAACCCATTGGCAAGATATTGAAGCTCTGTAACAATAGCTAGCATTCTGATTGCAATAACCCAACGCGAACTGCGCCGGGTGTTAACGTAACAACTGGATTTAAGCGTTTCCACGAAACAAAAAGCTTTTATACACTTGCCGCTTCTCATTTCCGAGAAACCCACGTGGTTAATACCTTTTATGGCAAGGAAAATAAGCAAATATCGGTATTCTCAGAAACAAAGTGAAAGGTCACCGAAGCAAACCCTCCGCGCTTCCGTGCATGCGTGACGGGACGCTGAAAAACGCAAACTGCAGACTGTGCAGACCGTCTTTAACATAAAAAAATTCGGTTAGCCTGAATTAGGCCTAAACTAGTAGTAATCAAAGATTACGAGTGCGTTCTCCGCCTGTGATGATAGTTGTCTCTTGCTGAAATCATTACTGTGAACGGCTGAAGTTTTACAGACATATAACATACCGACAAAGTCCACTATTGTTCTGTGGATTTTGATTTCCTCGCTTTAATGCGATTTGATATGACCTTTGATGACACGTTGCGTGACGGCTCCAGTTTCGGTAAACTCGCAAATTCATTTTATTAAAACGTCTCATTTTCACTTTTACTGGTAATGTTCAAGCATAAAGGCTAATTTTTAAAAAGAATACTTGTTTGACATCTAGTACTCCGGGTATTCTGAGCTGGAAGCACAAATATCAGCTAACGTCTATAACATTTGCTCTCGCGTTTCCGTTTATCCGTGGTTTATTTTAACGAACTCCCGGACAAACTCCGAGCGACTGGCAATAATTATTTTTTCCGCTGATGAATAAAAATAAGTCAGCATTTACATTGCTGTTTCTTAGTTCTGGCTTACTCTTTTAAGTCTTGGCTTCAGAGTACTCTTCCATCGATTCGATTTCGACCTTTGCTAGATAAAGACTGAACTATTTGTGGCAACTGGAACTATATATACATGTATATTGAAGTCAACAAATGTCACCAAAATATAGCCAACTAGACCCTCCGTGAGGGTACACTGGGTTGCCTGTGGTACACAACATGATATCATAATTTCACAAAAGGCAGAAAATATCACAGAATCCTTTCCCAGCGAAACATTTTATTGAAACAAACAACATAAGATGCACTAAAACGCCATTCGCGTTGCAATGACTTTCCATTGCTGGTTAACGAGAATTACAAACTCACGAGGCAGAATGTATATTTATATTTAATTACGTTAGCACAACACAAAAACGCTAACCTCATTTGACACGAAAATGCTTTACTATTGCCATAAAAACTATCCAGTTAAGCTCGTATATTATAAAACATGATGAATTCATAAAGGCTACCTTTTCCAGAGAACAATTTTTTGAAACAAACAACATATTTGCTAATATTGCAACAGCGGCTCTATCGTTAGCCTGCGAACGCAGACGTATTTCCGGCGGTCGTTTCTCTCTACGACCGCCGGAAATACGTCTGCGTTCGCAGGCTACTCTCTCGTCTCATACAGGTACGTTTCTGCACAGGATACCCACACAAACAGTGTGTCTGTTGTATGTTCGAAAAATAAAGAAATGTGCGGAAATATTGAAGAGTCCTAATATCGTAAACTTACATCGAGAAATGACTATGTTAAAGCTCAAAATAAACGTAAACCTACCTCAGTTGTTGTGTATTGTCATTTCTGCAGCTGAAAATGGCGAATTTGAGCGATTTGGTGGGTTTTCCGTTGACTGTTACTACACGTTAGTAGTGGGAAGGAGGGGAGTCCCCTCTCAACCTAACCCTACTAGTGGGAATTACTAAACCCCGAAACACCGAAACAATGAAACAGCGAAACAAAGCACCAAAACACACCATGTATGACCCCGCCATACACTAAATACTAACCGACAAAGGTTGGATTTGAGATCAAATATCGTTTAAGGCCTAATTAGGCCTAATTAGGCCTAAAACGTTATTGCTCCTAATTCATCGAGATTAAGATTAGGATTCAGATTAAGACTGAGATTAGGAGCCATAACTTATTAGGCCTAAAACGATGCTTAATCTCAAAACCACCCTTTTTTGGGTAGTATTCGATGTATGGTGGGGTCATACATGGTGTTTTGGTGCTTTGTTTCGCTGTTTCGTTGTTTAGTAATGTCCCATATGCATACTAGTAATAATTTTCACTACATCTGCCCCTACCTTACTTAGATAATATGGAAAGCAGTTGTGGTGTTTTCCAATAATTACTATGTGCTGCACATTGTGATGTCTTCATATTATTCTACCTGTAATTAGGTAGGTAAATGAAGGCGAAAGATGCAAGGAAGGATAAAACAAACAGCATTTATTTTCAATTTCCATCAATGTTTATTTGATACGCTATGAACTGAAAAGCAATTTACATGATTATGGAAAATGCCTTGAAAAGATGATGGTAAAACAGGAACAGGAACATTCAATGACTGGAAGGCAACATTTCGTCGTCATTTTTTGTTGTCATCTTTTTTATCCACATGGTTCTTCCCAAAGTACCTTGAAATACCATAAAATAGGAACAAAACTCCGTTATTATATTCGGATTGTTGATTATTATTATCTGTGAATAACTGTTGTAATAATGATCGAAGATTGTTTGAAAATGTTGATACTGAGACTATGCTTTTGCTTTCTCAGCTGAGGTTGCCTCTGCTGGCAGTTTGTGGCCGAGTCGTCTATCGCCCATTTCTGATTTCATTTGTCTGACAAATCGTCGCCCCTGCTTATGATGAGGGCGCCATTGGGGTTTTCGGTTTTGCGGTTTTGGCTATTTTTTAGATCGGTTTTTCGGTTTTTGTGCCAGAAGAGTTCGGTTTTTCGGTTTTGGTGTTCATTGCGGTTTACGGATTTTTCGTCGATTGAAGTTTCCGAAGATATAACTTTTTGCAATTGCAAAATTGCAATTATAGAGAGGACTTGTGTGCAAATTCTCCTAAGTTAACTTGGCTCCATTACCAGCTGCTTTACGGATTTTGAGCCCACAAAGTCCGGGCTCGAGAGAGCGGCAGAAATAAAGCCTATGATTTTAGCACTGGGGTACTAAAAGATATGAAGGCTTTAGACAAGTCCATGACATTCACAAATACTTTGATTAAATAAAGTGTTAGTGTAGTTTGCTCTGTATGCCCCACTTGTCACCATTGTATCGGTTTTCTAACGGTTTTGTATGCGGTTTTCGGTGAATTTTTTCCGGTTTTGCGGTTTTGGATGCACAAACTACTACAGAAAACAGCTTTAGCTACAGTGGCGCAGTTTTGTGGAACAGTTTGCCATTAGAACTAAGGAAAGCAGCGTCCCTCAGTCAATTCAAATGAGTGATTAAAGAGGTTATCTAAGCCATTATCCTAAACACGGCATTCATAGAAAGCAGCTTTTATTGTATGATATTGAGTAAGATAGGTCCTGGTCGTGTTAGGGAGGGAGTTCCATAGTATGCTGCCGTAGTAAGATAGAGAATGCAGGCCATATTTAGTAGTATTGACACGAAGGATAAAAAGAGAGTGTGTACCACTAGTGCGTAGATTAATGCTGTGGGTTTTTAAACTAAACATATTAGTAATATATTCCGGTGCCATCCCCCATTAACAGATTTGTAACGATAAAGTAATTGCATATAATTATTGTCATTATCATTGAAAACAAATCGTAGGCTACGTTCTTTAATTTTCTCCAACTTCTTTAAATTACGTTGCCACAATGGTGCCACACGACACAGCAATAATATAAATGTGGCAACAAATAGGCATTGTATAATTTAGTCTTGGTGTCAGTGTTAATTAGTTTCTTATGCCATTGCATAATCTGTATCTGATTGCTAACTCTACGTACTATGTCCGCCACATGCTCAGTGAAATTGAGATCTTTATCAATTGTAACACCCAGTAATTTCATGCTGTGAACTAAACTAATGACACCACTACCAAGATCGAAGGTAGGTATATCCATGGTGTTACCCAACCACATGGTGAGGGATTTGTCATGGTTGACCAATAAGCCATTGCTATTAAACCACTCACAAGCAATGAGAAGATCGCTCTGCATATGCCGATGGATATCAATGAGGAATCATTACCAATGGAGAAGATCTGGGTATCATCAGCATATGCACTGGCTTTGGATGACAAACTAACGAAAAATAGGTCATTAATATAGATGTTAAACAATAAGAGACCCAATACTGATCCTGACCCAGGGGAATTTGACATTTTGATTGAAGCTAGCGCCAAATTTCCTACCCCCGGGCACCTACAGACCGTCAAATTCCCCACCCCGGGGTACCTTCTGATCATCACATTCCTGCCCTGGAGTAACTTTTTTTCATTAGATTCACATTTAACAGCTGATGGAAATTTGTTGTGTAACACGAAACCCTTCCGCTGCTTACAGTACTGAAAAAGAACCTAAATTCGAGCAAAATATTATTATTTTTTAGCCTTGTAAATACAGTCCGACCTCTATTAAGCGGCCACCTATTAAGCGGCCACCCTCCATTAAGCGGCCACTTTCCAAAGTCCCGATTTATTTGTCAGTAAATTGCTGTACTTAAGACCTCTATTCAACGGCCACCTCCATTAAGCGGCCGCGGCCACCTTTTTGCTGTCGCAAGTGTAACATTTATATGGTTTTTTACCTCCATTAAGCGGCCAGCAAATTAATGTTGACAGATGATACAAGATGATAACTGATAACAACAAGAAAACAAGAACCGTGATTTAATCTCTACTATAACAAGTCACAAGCGAAAACAAAAGATTGTGACAGGCCTGAACGGACTCCCCTAGTGAGTTGTGATAGCGATGCATTTTAGCCTTAAATTATATTTTTGCTCTAACGAGCGTGTCTTTTAGGTATTTGCCTTTCTTATATGATATAATCGGAGGTTTAGTATAGATGCTTTTCAGTAACGGCTGGTTTTGTATTATAACCTAGTTATTCATTAAAATTTCTTTTAGGCCACGTACTGCCGGGTGATATGTCGTGACATTCCTATCCAATTTATATTGTACCTCTATTAAGCGGCCACTTTTCAAAGTCCCGAGGGTGGCCGCTTAATAGAGGTCGGACTGTAGTTCTTTTACTATTTACAGGCTTTCGAATCAATCAAGCATGCACACTGATAGAGTGGAAAATTCATGAATACGTATATTAAGTATACAAAAAGCAATCACGAAAAAAAGTAAACATTCTCGTACTTCTGAACATTCCAGCAAAGACAGAAAAAAGTGATGGTCCATGTTTACTAAAGACAAGACAAACTCGCTTTCCTTCCTTTCATCCCATGGTGTCTAGAAAAATCACGAAAACCAGAGAAGTCACGTGAAAACTATGATTGTGGATAACTCATCTCCAGGTTCTCTCGGTGTTCCAAGATGGCGGGCATGTCAAATTCCCAACCTGGGGGAGACACATACTGTTCGTGTCAAAATCCCTACCCAGTGGAAGGTTCTCTGAGTCAATTTCCCGTAGGTAGCCCCCCCCCCCCCCCCACCCTGGGGCTTAACATTGATAGGTGCATGACAGTCATACAGTCACTGCTTTCCGCCTCAGTGGCCGCTCGAGTTGGCTTTGTAGCCGCGTGTTGTATGAAAAACCAATATGGTTGAATATGGTTGACTCCATGAGATCGTCACCAACACTTTCCTGTCCAACAGAATGGGTTAGGTTCGATGACTCTGTCAAGGATAAAATTACCTTTGATGCTATAACTGAGGAAAAGCGTTGTGAAGAAAATGGACGGTATCTTTCTCGTTTAGGTGAGTTCAATCACATATGGTTCCTTGAATCGGAGAACAAGCTACTCAGCTTAATGTTTATTTGGGCTTAATTAAGTGTGCTTGCAATTATTGAAAAAAATCAACTTCAGCTTATTTTTCCTCACATTTCGAAAACATTTTCACCAAGAGAGATCCGACTGCCAAAAGTTCCATTCTTAATTACTATTGACAGATAATAAAACTTCTTCAACTGAAACTGGTCAGCCGTTAAATGTGTTTTGGGCATTTTTAGCGGCAGCACTAAAAGCCGGAATCCAGAAACCGGAAACTGGATTCCGGAAACCAGAAACATCCACAAGTGGCGAGAACTACATAAGTTACCCACTCCTTGTATGCTCTGCTATAATCCCCATACTCAAGTATTTAACTCTGAGTAAATGTAAACTGTGAGATGGATCTGACCTTGTTATTCTGGACATAGACTTGAGCATGGTGATGGCATAATCAAGCTAAGGCAGTCCACATTACAATAAAGGAAACTTAAAACTTGTTTAATTCATTTTCCTTGTTTTTTCACCTGCCTTGGTACAAACATGCCTCTTTTAAAGAAACAAGGCGCCTGGAGGATGTGTTACATAAGTATCGGGGCGCTACTGAAGCTCTCGGTTATAGGTTGAGTCAGAACATACAGTGAATATGAAAAATTCACATTGTTTATTGAAGTTACGTTCATTCAAGATGTCCCACTAGCATTGAATAGGCTGGGAAACAAGCAAGTTTTGAAGATTCTGCCGAAAGGCAGATGAATATTGCGCTTCAAAGTCGACAACTGATGATATGGTCGGCGTGGGTTAGAAGGATATTCTGCTGTTTTCACAGTTTGAGCATACTGTGAGCTTTGGAATGATGTAATTTCATGACACCCAAAATGCCCAGAGTAGAATGAAACATTACAATAACTACTTAAAACTGTTGAACCACGTAAAAGAAATGCAGCAAAAGGAAAGAGAACCATGGATGGACACAAATGGACAAGTTTCAAACAGATTGCATTTGGGTAATGTTGAAAACAATCTGCCCAACGTTTTTCAAGTTTATGGCAAATCGCCTGGATAAAGGTCGCTTTTGCTCAGAATCACATGTGTTTGATGCAACAATGTAACGATAATTTTATCAGCAAAGGAATGCCACATTACCATTTTCAAGTTTTAAACTCATGATTAATAACTATGTGTACAGATTTCCCCTAAACACCCTAAAGTAATGCGACATAACCCCTTTAAAATCTCTTATTTTGGAGGCTGTGGTAATACCTAGAACATAATCAAAGGAAGCAAAGGCGATAAAACGCAACTTTCTTTCTTTAATAAATTTCAAACATTATTACTTTTACGTAAACTTGACCATATACAATAAACAAATTTCAATCATCAATCATCATTTATTTACGGGGATTTCCAATTACAAGACTTGATGAAAATCATGATGCCAAAGAAACTAGGCCTCGATTGTTCAAAAGGTGGATGATGCTATCCACCGGATAAATCACTGTTCAGTTATAAAGTGGATAGTGATTTATCCAGTAGATAAGTTGTTCTAATTCTGGCGAATTGGATAATTCTGGTCTCTGGTTCCCGGATTCCGGTTCCGGATTCTAGATTCCATAATCCAGATTCCACATTCCGGATTCCTGCATTTAGTGCTGCCCATTTTTAGACTCTCCTGTTTGGCATACGTAAGCTTAATTGACTGCATGGAAATTCAAAGCAGTGGGGACTTGATTTCACAAATTATTGTAACTTATGATCCTTTTAATTAGTTGTGAAAAAAAGGAAGATCATTGAGGTTCTTTCTAAAGCTTGCTTGGTAAGCCCAGAATTTGCCCAAGTTGAGATGACAAATTCCTACCCATTGCCCACTCCATCACTACAGTTTTCATTTCCGTTAAAATTTTAGCTTATTTTTCTAGTAGATGGCTGTTTGTTCACAATCATTTCACTCCTGTCTAGCAACAACAACTTGCCCAGGTTTAACCAACCACCAATCATTATCATTAAGGTTATATACATGAACATGGACACAGATATTAGAAGGGTTAAGTACATGTAGTTATTTGAAGATGCAGGCCAAGTTAGCCACTATATTTAACTAGCGACATTAAATTTTAAATAATCATATGACAGGAAAAGAACAAAGAAAATGAAAGAACAAACCAAAGGAACATATCTAGAGAGGATACATTATTTTAATATGCAGTAGAAGATATCATGTTTATTTTTAGAATTGTCCTGGCAAGTTTACTTACAAGAAGTATACAAGCTCTATCTTTAAGAATAAAAGCTAACACATGTTACTTAGGATGCTTTTCATTTGAAAGAACTGACCAGCCAGACCACGCATTTGGAAGGACTAACTCTGCAACGCTTCCAAATTAACACACTTCAAGGATGATGTATACTCCTCCAGAAGAATGCGAGGGATTGTCATGCCATTGTTCCTTCAAATTGTTCTATTTTCTTTGCAAACTGATGGATCTGACTTCCCAGTTCTGACAAAAGGAAAGCGCCCTTATACAGTGTAGCCTAACCGTAACCCTAACCCTAATCCCTAAACCCTAAACCCTAACCCTAAACCCTAAACCCTAAACCCTCAAGCTTTAATCCATTGACCCCTGGGAGTGAGACTAAACAGATTTTACTCTAATGCCTGAGGATTTTGCTTGTCAACTGGGCGTGTCATAGGGCGTTTGAGGTGTAAATGGGTTACTTACCTTTATTTAATAATTATAAATCTCTTTAATTAAAGTACATGTACTTAACCTTGCTCACCAGAGAACTAAAATTTAATGCTGTTTTTTTCCATGACAGAAAAAGAACTTCATAGGCTACAGGAAAAGAAGAGAAAGCAGGTAACTTCCAGGGACATGATCAAGACATTGCAAGAAGCGAAAGACAGTCAAATGAAGGAACTAATGGACAAAACTGAAATTCAAGAGATTTTTATGACAGATGAAGGTGACCTAAGTGGAAGTTCTTGCTGTTTTCCACTGTACAGAGTCATGTTTCCTAAGCAGCCACTAAATAATGAAGAACTTGAATGTTTAGTGGACAATGATAATGATGACGACAGTTAAAAATAGCACAGACTATTATGGATGATTGAGCTTAACTGCTGAAAATCAACCACGTGTTTGCATAAGAATAACATCTATTGCATTCTAACTCGTTTTCAAAGAACGACACTGAATTCTAACAAAGTTGGCAGGCTATTCAGCAGCTGTTCCGAAAATCGAAGTTTGCGGGAATGTCTACATGTAGGCTCGATTACCAGCCGCTGATTTGGTAAACAAGCCACAAGAAGTTGCAAAATTGATGAGACACTCCCGTTAAAAAACACCTATTCTAGCTTCCAATACCTGCTGTATCTAGAATTTAAACCTTTCCCGCTTCCCCTCCCCTCTTCCCCTTTCAATGTTGATTGTTTAAGTTTTTAACATTTTTTTTGTCTTGCTAGCAACACTGATAAGGGGGGAAGGAGGCTGCAGTGTGAGAGATCATAGGTAAATTAATAACACCCCAAGAAGGTGAAGTGTCTCCACTATTTTTGCAACTTGTTGCAGCACTCACCCCGGAAAACAACCACTAGGGGAGGATACCCAAACCTGAGTGAGCGGCGTAAATCAAGCCTAGGGAATATCCTACTATCTCGTACTTTTTCTTACAACCACTGTAAAACAATACAGCATTTCTGTCGTGGAATACCGCTGGTCAACACATAATGACACTTAACCTGCCAAAACATTTTGATATCTTCTTCTTGCCTTTAATGGCTGGAAGATTACTTAAGCCTTTCACAACAAACCTTAAAAGAAACCTAGAGAAAGAAAACTTATCCTAGGAAAAAATGCTTGCCCTCACTTTGTGATGTACTCTTACCTCTAGTATTATAACACAACAGTTTCTCGCAGTTTAACCCCATTCATCCCTGAAGCGATCCCCACTGACAAGTATTTATTAAAATCGTCTGGCGTTAGACAGGATTCAGGATTAAAAGGGTTGATATATCCCTCATGTGCTGCAGATGCTGTCATTGGCTGTGTTCTGTAGCGTAGGCTTGTGTGCTCTTGTTACCAAGAGATAAAAGTAGGGATTTAAAGAACTGCTACTTTACGTAAATGAATCGGGTGACAGCCGCAGCATGGCAACTATCTTAATTTGCATTAATAAATCATTGTGAAGGGTTTGCAGGTTTGATAACTGTTTGAGCAAGCATAACATCATCTTTCTTGAAAGAAATTTGTATTTTAAGTTCGGGTTATAGACAAAAGATTGACGTGATCTTCGTACTTTATCTGGACAATTTAAGCAATTGTCTCTGACTCATAGATACCTGAAAAATTCAGGTGGCTAAGCTTCAACAGGATTCAAACCCATGACCTCTGCGATGCCAGTGCAATGCTCTACCAACTGAGCTATGAAGCCACTCAGTTGGGAGCAGGTCTATTTATTAAATTGAAGCCTCCTGAATTTTGTCAGGTAGTTTAAGTCAGAGACAATAATTTCTTAAATTGTCCAGATATGTACGAGGATAACTTCAATTTTTCATCATCTTTATTCCTGGCACAGTACACAATCACCACCATCAATGGTTGCATTCATATTGAATTGCGTGTCATTGTACAAGCCATTGCCCTGTGGGACACTTTGTATACTTTGTATACCAACCTAGATAAACAGCTCTGCTCAACAGGAGTTCTAGTAGCCTAATTATTAGAGCATCCGACCACTGTTATGGATGTCCACCGCAGCCCTGTAATCTGATTCCCTTTTTAGTTGTCCCTTTACGCGTTGCTGGCTATGCAATTGGCCTAAAATTGTTGGGCTGCCATTATTTGGAATGACATACCTACTACTACAGTAAACACGTGCATATAAGAAGACATTTTTCAGGCTTAAGGCTGATCGTGTTCTTATGCGAGGGGTGCCTAGTGAGAAATCAGCCTGAAAGTGTTCTTAAAATGTTCTTAAAATTGGTTTCAGAAATACTTCAAACTAGATATTACTGGAGGTTTAATTAACTTACAATGCTGTTTTGTAATAGATTTTATAGTTTGTAAAGACCCTAAATATGAAGCCATCATGCCACGCCCGTGGTCACGTGACCGATCAAAGAAAATTCTAAATTTGTCTACATACTACACAATGTGGGTATTTAATCAGTGGTTTGATAATTTGTCTTCGTTTTTGCATCCAGCCAAGCATGGTTTTCTTTTTATTTTGAAAAATGTTCTTTTTAAAGAGATAAACGATACTGAAATACCCATAACATTTTCAAAAAGATGATTTGAAAAAATCAATACTTAGCTATATTCTGTATTTGGGGGTGAAACGTGTCATAAAACAAATAACTAAGTCAATTTCCAAGACGGAAATTTAGCTTTTTCTCAAACCGGACGTCAGTTCGTTCACGCATGCCCAGTTGATCTGAGAACGAACGCGAGGAAGGGCGAGGTAAAACCTTCGATGCAAACAACTGTTCGTGTGGTGATTTTTGATTGTAAGTGGATTTTCTAGTCAGCTCACGATATGATGACGTTAGTCACCGGAAGTAACATTTCACTTCCTTCTCAACGGGCGAAAAATTCTTCTGTGGGCCCGTATGCCCGTTTTTGAGACGGGGACGGCAACCGGAAGTGACCCGATCTCCCTTTTAATTTGTCTTCACACAACCACATTAACATTGCTAAGTACCTTTTCTCCATTAGAGATGATAATTACAAAAATCTGGGAGACACCACTCTCCTGTCCTGGCGCGCGAAATGTTCTCTTCCGTTTGCCGTCCTCGTCTCAAAAACGCGTGTGCTTAAGCTCCCTAATTACTAACTTCTTACTAACCGAGTGCGAGGGCCGCTAGCTGTCGCTAAACTTAAGCAAGACGACTACGATGGCTATGAAAATTTTCTGTTATTGATATCATTTCGCGGCTAAACTACAGAATACAGGGCCACGTCGGAAGAGGGATGGCTGCAATGGCTCCGCAGCTCCACAGTCAAAACAACAGTGGAACCGTGGAGCCACTTACTGCGCCTTTCAATAACATGCAGAATCTTAAATTCAAAGGTCAACCGACAAATGCGTTTTTCGCTACCGTCAATCAAATGTTCGGCGGCTCCTCCAAGCTTCCGACTACTGTCGAGCGCGCAGTAATCACATCGTTGAGCCCAGTTCAGTCAACATAGTCGGAAGCTGGGAGGAGCCGCCGAACATTTGATTGACGGTAGCGAAAAACGCATTTGTCGATTGAGCTGTGAATTTTAGAGTCCGCATGTTATTGAAAGGCGCAGTAAGTAATACTGCTTCAGTGGTGGAGTCATTCGGCATGGAAAATGTGTATGAACTTTCCAGGAATAAAATTGGATTATGACACGTTGAAAGAAGATTGATAGCGTATCGTTGGGTGATTACGTACCCCATGTAGCCTCAAATTCGATTTTTTTTGGCGTCGTTGTCAGTACGAGAAAGGTGAGGAAATGTTAGGAAGTTTACGCAAGGACGAGGGCGACAGCTACGAGAATGCCACAAAAGAATTATAGGTTTAACAAGCAAAAACAATGGCTATGTACTTCCCCACACGTGCGTTTCACTTTTCAATACATTTCTTCGCCGTTGTCGTCCTGACAACAGGGAGCTTTAGCAAGGATGACGACGATGGTTACGAGAACACCACAAAACAATAGGTTCAATTAGCAAAAACAAAAGCCCTGCATGCCCTGCACGTGCGTTTTACATTTTGATACATTTCTTTGCCGTTCTCACCATTGTTCTCACCAATTGTCTTCTTGGAATGTGGACTCACACTTTCCATACTGAGACACTTAGCCGGAGTAATCGAGAAATACAAGGAAGGATTACGTTTTTGCAAACGTTGGCTGTGTAGCACTTATATTTAAACAGACCATAACTATGAACAGACTTAACTGATTAGGGTGTAATGTGAAGTGCTAGTTTTAAACCCCATATGAGCCTTGTGTGGGGCAATTTCCATCAGTAGGGCTAATGCTTACATGGTTCATATGGGGTTAAAAACTAGCACTTCACATTACACTCTAATCACTTAATCGAGAAATAGTTACAATAACGGAAAATTATATTTTTAGACAACGTTTTCGCAGCAGTTTTCTTTGCCCAAGCGCAATAGATTATCTATTGACGACGGTGAAAAACGAGACCGTTGATCAGTTGAATTTTAAATCTGCACTTACTGATCACGATCGACATACTCGCCGTTGCATTTTGCCCTTCGATCTCACTTCAAAGTATAAACATGATGTACAAAGTGAGACATTACTTCAAAGGTCAAACACCAAATACAAAGGTGGAATACTTATCAAAGTTCTCAAAGCACAATGATTATGTTTTAAAAACAATGCAAAAAAGTAATAATTCCCATAGCTATAGAAACTAATCAGATTTCAATAGCGTTCTGAGACCGGATTTGGGGTAGTTGAAGGAAGACGCTTAGAAAACAAGCAACAAGATCCGGCCTTATTGCACATTTAATTAATTTACGGACTCTACGGCTAAACCTGTCTTGTGTTGAAGTCGCGAAAAAATTAAATTATTTACCTTCTTAGGTCGGGATGACAGAAAGAATGGATTCTTGCCTTAACTCAACAGAGCCGCGTCTTGTATGACGAGTCGGTTCGAGCTGGTTATGACGCCTCTCGGACGACTCGCCACTAACCAGTTCGCCTCCGTAAGCAAGTTTCGAAAACTTTTGCGCTCAAAGAAAGAAAAGCCATGAGGGGCGAATTAACTTGAGGCGTGACTTTCTTGTGGCCAAGTGACTGCAACAGAGGTCGCGAGGAGCTGCGTGGTATCTAGGCTATAGGCGTCTTCA
>NC_090880.1:19704866-19709866 GCF_036669935.1 Montipora foliosa
ATTTCCATTAGTAGGGCTAACACTCACATGGTTTACATGGGTAGAAAATACACTTCACATCACCCTCTCATAGTTAATTCTGTTTGAAATATAAGTGCTACACGGCCAACGTTTACATAAATGTAACCCCTTGTACTTCTACATTAAATAACATTAGAAGAGCACAAAGGTCTGTAACAAAGCAGGGTCATGGGCAGCCTTGCTTCCATGCTTAGGCCAGGTAACTTAGCTACACTGTAGAATGGTCTTATTGTTCCACAAATGCAAAAAAAAAAAACTGCTGCATTTAGTGTGACCTAAGAATAATGCTAACCCTTACTCTAACCTTATAAAATATTGTTTGAAATAGGTAGGAAATGCTTAGACTCGTTAAGAGACACTTCATGTTGGATGTCAAAATTGGACTTGCATGTAATTACTTTTATTTCTGGGCATAAGTGAATTTAGCAGGTCACATTCCACAATTAACAGAGCCCTCTAATTTTAAAGTTTCTAATTTTTGCTTTTCCTGTTCATTAACTAATTAAAAATAGTAATATTATTATTGATGACTCACATTAATTTATTTTTATTTTATTTTTATCTATCAGACCTTGCTTTTGGTTCAGTGGTAACATTTAAGAATCACCGAGCTGGCGGAGCACTTTTACACTCTCATCCACACCTGTACCCCAAAGAACATGGCCCAGAGCAACAACAGGTGCAGACAACATAATATCTTGTATGCAAAGCCTTGGGTAAACACAAAGATGCGCTATAAAAGGGGTCCAAGGCTGCTGCCTAAGAAAATTTTCCAGGAGCCCTTTGGGCTCCCAACATTAAAAGTTAGTAGCCCAAGTCATTTTTTCAAGAGTTCAGAATTAATTGATTAACTGCCCCCACCCCCTCCCCTGAAGTCAAGTTGTCTGCCTTATTTATAATAAAATGAAAGATGTAAATGTGTCACAGATGACTTACCAAAAAACTGGTGTGTACCTTATGACAGTAAACGTTGTATTTTATAACAAAGTGAAAAAAGCAATCACCTATCCTATTTTTCCAATTTCATTAAACTCTGTCTGACTTCGAAATCAAGGGCGATAGTAGTCACAAATCTTGATCCTGTCCATCACTGATCAACAGCTCATGTCGGAATAGTAAAAATAAAAGGGTATACTTCATAAAGATCCAGGTATTTGGGGTAGGGAAGACCCAACGATCAATAGGAGATACAGCGTCGCATCACAGAAATGCATGACTGTTTAATTGTATCACTGACATGACTAGTACCTCACACGAAAAGCAAAAAGTATTGGTTACCTTTTGCGAGAGCTCCATTGCTGTCACCGGGAAAAAAAGCAAGTAAACCTTCAGCAATTAACGCGGCACATAAATTTTTTTGTACTTAGAATATTGCAGACATCACCAAAACAAGTAATATTTTCTTTCAGCATTTAATTCAAGGTTAACCCTTTGACTCCCAGGGGTTCCCCATTGATGAGTAAAATCGTCTGGTGTTAGACAGAGTAAAATACTAAGTCAGGCTGGTTTAGGCTGCATGGTTTGGACGTTTAATTTTTGATTTTTTTTTCAGGTTACATGCTATTCCCATAAGGATGATAATAACAAATGGTTGATCAAAAAAGCTTATGAAGATTATGGTGAGTGCATTTTCATCACTAAGTGAAATAATTTGACCCTCGTATGTCCTGAGTGGATGTAGAGGTAATTGTTAACCAATTGACTCCTGAAACTCGGAAAAAAATCTGAGCACCAGATGATAATTTTGAACCCATGACCTTTTTGTAAATTAACTAACTAGAAACACATCACCTTGAACTAAAATGTTTCTATGTAAAATTACCGGTAATGGTTATAATTAACTGTGTTCACTTTCTGTGTTAAATGATTTACAGATGATAAGCAACCCTTGGAATTTCTAAAGAATGGAGACTGGATCAGATTGGAACATGTTGCGTGAGTATTTAAAATTCAGCTATGTGAAGATCTTTCTAATAATAATAATAATAATAATAAGAAGAAGAAGAAGAAGAAGAAGAAGAAGAAGGAGAAGGTCGTTTTGTCTGAAAGTCTGCACATTGCGACATCTTTCAAAGTGTTAACATAAGCAGATACTAACTCCGGTCAGAGAGTATAATAGGTCTGAAGAGATTCATTTCACATTTCTACCTTTTTAAGAATCGAAGTTAACCTTTTAATTCGCTTATATATAGATCGATATATGTAGATACGAACTTTTTAGAATGATATATTCAGGTTATTTTTACAGCCTTTAGGTTACGCAATTGCGCCCTATTGAGCTATGTGCTAAGCTAGCAAACGAACGTTTATACTGCATAATAATAATCATCATCATCATCATCATTATTGTTATTATTATTGTTATTATGAACTAGAGAAATGAAGGTTGATAATAATCATATTTCATTTGTTTCCCCTTGTAATTAAGATAGAACAATAATTTATGAAAATATACATTGTAATCAATGTTTAACTGTGTTAATAATATCATGATGATCTGTGTTTTGCTTCACTAATGCAAATGCATATACCGTAGTGCTGCAATAAAAGCAATGAAACATTATAATAAATTATTGTTTTTTTTTTTTTTTTTAATTAAGCAATCATTGCATAAAGTTGGTGTAAACTTATCAAATTGAATGTTAATGTCAAATGTGCAAACTTACAGAACAAGGAGAAATCTACACAGTCATGCTGAAAAGGCACCTCTGACAACACATCATAATCAAGTGACGGGCTATGGAGAAGTAAGAGAATATTTTTATAGCACAACTTAATGACTGTGATTGTTCATTTTCCTTGTCTGGCGATTATCTGATGTTACACGTATTAAATGAAAGGTTTTACAATTAAACCCACTATTGAGATTTGAGATTGTGATTAGACAAAGAAAAATCAAAGTTGAACTGGTTTGAAAAATTTTAAACCAAGAAAAAATTGAACCACAACATCATTATTGAATCCATGTGAAAAATAACTATTGCTTGGCTACAGTCCTGAACAAAGTTTTGAAACATAGATCTGTAACCCATTCACTCCTCAGGGGTCAATGGGTTACCTTTCTTGTTTATTATTATAGAAACCAACTGCAAAACTAGGTTAAGACACAGCTGGGTTATTTGCATGATATTCTGAACATTATTGTGTTGGTTTGAGCAGATTGATGGAGCGGGTACATTTGGCCTTTTTTTTCGTTTAATGGTATATATGGTCCAAAAAGACAAAAAATATGAAACTAAGGTTTCAACTCTTTGTCCAGGATCATAACAAGGATTATGGATGGGATTTTAAAGGCAACCATGGACAGACAAAATATGCTTTGAATGAATGACCGTGATACAGCTGACAAAAAAAATAACAGTGTTGATTCTTGTCTAACTTTTTTAGAATGGAAAAGGAGATGGAAATGACTTTTGGAGAATAGAAGTTGTGAGTGGGGCAGGGGAAGAAGGTCGAATTAAAACAGTGAAAACAGTGTTTCGACTAATTCATGTCACTTTGGGCTGTGCTCTTCATGGCAGCACACAAGTTTTACCCAAGTGGTAAGTATCAGTCTATGCCTTCTGCGTTTATGTACAGTAGTTCTGTGGATGGTTTTGTACACTGTAGCAGCTTTAATGGCAGACAGTTCAGTATAAATCAGATTCATCAAGTGAAGCTATGATCCTTGCAGTTATGAATGCAATGTTAGATGATGTAGAGAAGCCTGAAAAATTCAGGACTTTGACGTACTTGGTTGATTTGTATTATCTTTGTCTCTGTTTATGATAATAAATACCAGACACACACAGAAATTACAAATCAACCTTTATATATAATACTTAGCTAGTTAATGTTAAAATCATTTTGACTTGAGATCAAGTTTAACTGCAACATATATTAAATTATTTGGTTAAAAGACTTTCAAACTACTATACTTAAGTTTAATTTTGGTTTTTCCTAAGTTTGAGATTAAGATAGTCATAATTACCGGTAATAAGTAGAAAAAAAAATGTAAAGTGACCTGGTTTGAAAAATTTGTAAAACTTTGGATCCTTGTTTTTGCAGGGGCTGGGAACAGCTTGAGGTCACCTGCAATCCTGTAGTACATCATGGAAATAATCTTTGGAATGTAGAGGGCCATGAGAATGAAAGAGGTACAGTTGCCATTACCAGCCCTTTTTAATCCACTCAGTTTAAAAATCAAAATGAATATAATAATAGATTGAAATTGAAGAAATTAGGTGAAAAACGTACTCTCCAACAATAAATTACCAATGATGACGACAATGACTTGATAATTGACCACACCCTAGGAAGTTTTCAGGGTGAATAAAAATAATGACCATTTTATATATATATCAGAGATGCATTATCCGTCTGGAACGCAAACTTAAGACAAGTTTTTAGTTCAAGACGAACCAAAGGGGATAATTTGTCTAGACAGATATGTCTGGTCCCTATCTTTATATGTTATCAGTAATGAGATGAACTAAACAGACACACTAAAAAATTAGTCTTTGCACAATTTTCGTGGACCCTATCTGGACAAGTAATGCATCTAATATAGTAAGTTACTGCCCTGTCTTTACTTTAGACAACTACTCAGTGACAGGCGTATAAATTATCTGTATAAAAACGGCCAATGTTAATGATGGGAAAGAACAGAACAACTTTTGAGGCAAACCAATTTGTTTGAAATGAAATAAAAGTACAAACTTTTTTTTATTTTTTTGCTGACTTAGTGCCAAAAGCTGCATCTGACTTCTACAAGCCATCCTTTATTGGCAGTGTGTATGAATCACACATTGTTATGGCTCAGGTATGCTTAAAAGTAACGTGTGCACTTTACATGTACACGTATTTCTAATATCGCAAGCTCTCTAGTTTTTGTAACAGTCATTTGCAAATTGAAATGAAATTTGCATAAATCTTGTTGGAAGTAAAAGACAAAAGAGAAACAAAACCTCAGTTTGACCATTGTGACCTCATTCTTTGAT
>NC_090880.1:19714866-19719866 GCF_036669935.1 Montipora foliosa
AACAACCAGAAATGTTGGGCAAAACAAAAACTTCTTGTCAAAGGTCATCTGACCTTTTCTCAGGCCCCTTTGGTGTGTGAGAAAAACACTTTCCACTTCTTTTATGGTTTCAGTCAGCCAGAGGAAAATTCCACTTAATGTCCATTAGCCAGAAACACAATTAAATCTTAATCTATTTGAAGTATCAAGTACTTATTAGCTGCTGCTTCTTCTGCATAAAATAATAATAATTAGTTTACTTTCAATATTGTCAATAATTAAATTATGCACTTGGTAGATTCTGGAATTGTGCTCACTTCAACTCGAAGCTCTGTTTTTGTTTGACAGGAGTGATATGTCAGTATTTTTGTAAATCATTCTCTATGCTCCCAAAGCTTGACAAGTGGAAACAGATGATGTACTATGGTGCTATTTGCTTTCTCCTTGGTGGATGTATCCTCAGGTAAGAGTTGACGTGATCATAAAAACACGAACAATAGCTATCATACATGAAGCTGCGCACAAGTGCTCTTCTGTTATTCAAAGGCTGGCAAGCTTTATCAGGCCTCAGTTGTTTGAAGGGTGGATAGCGTTATTCACTGGATAATTCAGTTGGTTTTGCTAGTGTTTACTCGCTGGATAGTGATTTATCCAGTGGATAGCATTAGCTATCTTTTGAACAACCGAGGCCTGGTGGATAAGTCACCATCCATCAGATTCAATTTCTGCAAAGATTTACAGCGGTTAACAGTTACACGCGCCCCTCAACGACTTTTTTTCATATTCAGAAAGCAAAATTTAGGTGGACGTCAATCATATGTTTCCATGACGATACATCTGTTCTCTTGGCGGCAGTTGAATTCGTCATGGAAACATTTGATTGACGTCCACCTAAATTTTATTTTCAAATATGAAAAAATGTCGTCGAGGGGCGTGTGTTACTCATAACTACTGTAAGTATTTGCCCTCGTACCTGTGAATTTGCAGACTATAGGGCAGCACGTCTACTGAAAGTCAAGGATTGTACGTAACTCTTGGCCAATGTTTAACGTGAAGTATATTTTATACTCTGGGTAGTGACTTATTCACTGGATAAATTTATCTGACCTTTGTTCAAACAACTGGGGCCAGGAGATTACAAAAAAAGGAAAAAGGAAAGGAAAGGAAGTCATATTATTTAGTGTCTAGTCTTCTAGTCCTGGGGCTATAAACTGAAATCAACTCAAGTTAATGCAAATGAAATCAAATGTTGGTTTTTGAGGAGATGGGAAAAGTGGAATACCCAGAGAAAAACCCTTTGGAGTAGCCTTCGTAGCTGGCGGTATTTTTGGCACGAGAGAATGCCGCGTGGAGAATGGGGAAGGGCGCTGTGAAATATCAGGGCCTCTCCCCATTCTCTGCGCCAGTGGTGGTTTCTGTCCCCTGAAACGTTTTCAGGGGAGGGAAAAGACTGCCGGAAATACATGATAGAGGGGGTGGGGGGGGGGGGGGGGGGGAGGGGCATTGGGGTCTCTATCAAACTGCAAAACCACACAAAAATCATTCAAACCCACAGAAAACGCTTTACATTTTGGGTAAAACCATTTTTCAAAACTGTAATCAATTTGATTCACTGATGTTACATCACAAGGCTAATTTGAGAAATGGGAGTATGGCATTTAATGTGCTTGCAACTGACAAACATTGCCAAATACCAAATCCGAAAAACTACTTGTATTTTTGTCGAAAATCGAGAACCAAGAAGATAAAAATGGGATATTAAAACAGCAACAGATAATAAAATGGAAAAAGGGGGATTTTTTCAACGCAAAATCTGAAAAACCTAGTTTAAAAAGCCCCAAAATCGTAAATCCCAAATGACACCTCATGGTACAGGTAACTGGTGGTAGGACAGTGGTCTCGTTTCTATTTGAACCATTGGAACCTGTTGCTATCAGCCCTTGATAGTAATGTTCTGGTCCCCTTTCAATATTTTGATTAACAATTTAACGACAACCTAAGCTAGTTGAGTGAAGTAAATGGTATTCAATGGTGCAGTGTAAGTGGTTTTCAGTTATTTTAGTAGTACGTAGAGAAGTTAACTGATTAGAGTGTAATGTGAAGTGCTAAGTATCTACCCAATATGGACCATGTGAGCGTTAGCCCTACTGATGGAAATGGGCCCATACAAGGACAGAGAAAAACTCTGACCAGGGTGGGAATTGAACCCACGACCTTCGGATTAGATCACCGCTGCTCTAACGCCTGAGCTCAGTAGGGCTAACGCTCACATGGTTCATATGGGGTACAAATTAGGCACTTCACATTACACTCTAATCAGTTAAGTCTGTTCAAATATAAGTGATACACGACCAACGTTTGCAAAAACGTAATCTTTCCTTAGAGAAGTTAGGCTGCTTATCATCTGTAAATCATTAAATACAGAAAATGAACACTTTTAATTATAACCATTAATTTTAAATAGAAACATTTTATAGAAGTTCAAGGTGAAGTGTTTCAGCTAATTTGCAAAAAAGTCATGGGTTCAAAATTATCATCTGGAGCTCGGATTTTTTCCGAGTTTCAGGAGTCAATTGGTTAACAATTACCTCTACATCCACTCAGGACATAGGAGGGTCAAATTATTTCATTTAGTGATGAAAATGCACTCAACGTAACCTTCATGAGCTTTTTTGACCAGCCATTTGTTATTATCATCCTTATGGGAATAGCATGTGACCTGAAGTAAAGTAAAGTAAAGTAAAGTCAATTTATTTAACGTCGAGAGCAGGGCTGGCGCAGTGGTGAGATCACTCGCCTTCCACCAATGTGGCTTGGGATCGATTCCCGGATTCTACGTCATATTTGGGTTGAGTTTGTTGGTTCTCTATTCTGCTCCGAGAGGTTTTTTCCCGGTTACTCCGGTTTTCTCCTGTCCTCAAAAACCAACATTTGTAGACGTAGCTTAGTTGGCTAGTGCGCGGCTTTCGGAGAAAGGGGTCCCCAGTTCGATCCTCGGTGACTTCAACACCTGTTTCTACTTTCCTCTGATCCGTGTAGCTGTAGCTTTAAATATCTGTGAAGCGGAGCACTGACAGAGGGAGGGGGGTAAAAGGCGCGCCGTCGCCTTCCATTGATACCAGTTTCGTAACTGAAGGACTACCGACCTTAAACAAATTGAGTTTACTTTATATTACCGTACTATCAATATTTTCCTGGCCTGGCAATTGTCTTTTACTTCGCTCCAAGGTGTTATGGTGACTGTGGTCTCATGGGTGGACAGTTGGGATAACAAGCAATGGGAATTTGTTCCCGTTAAGGGGCCATTGGTCACATTAGGGGTTTCTGTATGTCCTGTGCACCTATCCTGATTCCGAATGAGACAACTGAGTGATCCTCACACCAAGCTGGACAGTCATTTAATTATTTTAAGCAAATGTCGGTTTTTTAAAGACACCTGAAAAATTGGAGTGATTCCACTAAGATTTGAACCCATGACCTAAGCGGTGCTGTTGCAATGCTCTACCATCTGGGCTATGAATCCACACATTTGGGAGCAGGGCAATTTTATTTGGGTTTATAAAAAAACACTAGTTGCTTTAAGGGGCACTGTTTTACTGTTTTTAGGTTAAAAATGGGTAAAAATCTAAATTAGTACTTTAGCTCACAAATGGAACATTCCTGACAAGTCACTGACAATATTATGACATATATTTATGGCACAAAGAGCTATTCCTAATTCATATTTAATTTTTGTTGTCTTTCTGAAGAGACTGTCTCCAAACTTGAAAAAAACTGGTTAGTTTTTTCAAGTTTCAATCCCATTTCCATCCTCTGCATCCTTGGCTGTAAACAACAAACAATAGCTTCAGTGCACTTCAGTGGTTATTGGTAACAAAACTACAGCATTATTTTTTGGTCTGCAGTGATGCAACGAACGTCTTTTAATGGTCTGAAGTTTCGCTAAAACAGCATGACACTGCCCCTTTAAATTGTCCAGCTACTTTAAATGCGAGGATCACAATTCAGTCCTCTCATTCGTCCGCAACCCGCACTTTACATATTATCTCATTTCATTTCATTTGTTCTGATTCCCTTGATACAGTCATTAACAATCTCTTTCCCTTCTTTTTATAGTTTTTGGGCATTCCGTGGTCTGTCATATGGTATGTCAGGACCTATGGCTCATTTGCCAGACTCTACAGCGGCAGTGTACAAGTGGATGGATAGCTGGGAAGTCTAACAGTCAAACATCACTCTTACGAACAGAGATTGTGCCGCGGGTAGGCATTACTCGCAGAGAGTGCAAAAACACGTATGCAACAGAACGGCAGTTATAGTGGCTGCTATTTTTTGGAATAACACAGCCAATGACATCCATCTAATTGGCAGTGTAAGGGCAGATTGATTGGTTGATACAGATGTGGAAAATACTTGATGCAAGCAGCTGAGATCATTTCCAATTGAAAGAAAATTTACAAATTTTTAGAGTTAGTGGAGGGTCATATATTTGACCGTTCTTTGACAATTTCATGAGTAGGCTAACATCGATTTTAGATCAGATAATCTTAGTAATATTACAGTACATCAATGTTATATCGGTAGGTACCTTGATACACTCCAAAGGTTTTAAAATACAAGTACCGGTAAAACATAACTGATGCTTATTTGACGGACCTCGTAAATAAAAGGAGATCTATTTTTGAAATACCAGGAAGATTCAATTCAAGTGATGACATCATTGGTTCCAAAAGTTAACAAATCATAAGAGGAATATCTCTGGTTATAGTGAAGTGGCGGCATTTTTCAAACTTGCACCAGTAGTGGACATCGTGCAAGACATAAATTTGGCACTGCCATGGCAACATTCTGGCATCCACATCTATTTTCTGGTGAACTTCTCATTTTTTTCCTTTCAATAACCAAAAGAACATTTTCCAAAGCGTCAATAGAAGACCTTGATGAGCCGCCTTACTTGTTTGAATGCCATTACTTATGTCAAACTGGAATAAGATTGCCCTGTTATTTTCAGAGATTCCCAA
>NC_090880.1:19724866-19747366 GCF_036669935.1 Montipora foliosa
GACTTATCTCTTTCCCACACATAACACCAGCTGCATGTATACCTAGTATTTTCTTGCCTCAATTCATTGTCTCCTCTTTGTGACTTTAGTTAAGGTTTTGGTTCAAAAGACTCTCACAAACTACTTTGTCAGCAGTAATCATGTTAAACTTGAACAATTGTAATCATTGCATCAACTGAGCTCTAAATTGGGAACAAGGCTGCTTATGCATGTGTACCCTGTGTTGTGCAGTAAACTACAGCCATCTACCTGTTTGGCATAGGTTTTGATGCATTCCAGTGGTCCCATTCTCCAGTGTGAAGCAGAATACCACTTCGGTAGTCACTCAGGAAAGTGTCATTTTTATTTCGCCCAATGGCAGCATTTCCTAAAAGGTTTCAAGTATAAAACAAGACAGTAATACTGAAAAAGTGAGCAATAACAGAGCCCTAGGCTCATGGCAAGTATAACAAGATACACACAATTGAGAAATCCTGGCTGCCCAACAAACTGTAAATCAGGTTTGGAAATTTCGTATTAATACATGTGGTAATGTTCTGATTTTAAATTTAATCTTGATCTTTGCTTTTCTGTTGTAACTTAATTTGATTCAAACCTTCTTGTCCCTTGACTGCCCGTAAGACAGGATATCTGAATTTAAAAAAAAGGCAACTTTTTAAAAAAAATATTGGTAATTGACTTTGTTAATTTTGTAGCTCAAATCCCCACCACTTTGCACCCCTACCCCCAGAAGTTTGCATGTGGACTTCTTTAAAGACAAAATTGTTGCCATATTTTCATTGCCTGTACTTTGCCGTTTAATATTTCAGGGACTGACCCTTGTAATAAAAATACTGATGATGATAATAATAATAATAATAATAATAATAATAATAATAATAATAATAATAATAATAATAATAATAATAATAATAATAATAATGGGCACTGGGATAGAAAAGGTTGGTGCCAACAACCCAAAAGCCGCCCGTGTTAGGGTTACAACAACCCCATTTGATGAGAGAATGTCAAATATTGAATTTCACACTAACGACGTCAACGGGACTGGCGCTTGTAGTGAAGGTGTTGCCTCCGGCAAGTGTCCTGTGGATCAGCAGTGCAGGCCCGGTCGTCATCCTGCACTGCTGAACAACGACAGAAGAGATTAGGATGGTCAAAGGAGGATAACAAACGGTTGTTTGAATGTTACATCAGAAGTGAACCAGAGAGGCTAGGGTTCAGAAAAAGATTGCTAGACCTGTGGAAAGCCCGTAACATCAACAACAAACTAACAGAAGTCACCGAGTAGAGATTGGCTGATCAAATACGCCAGATTAAGAACAAGAAGTGGCTAGAGAGACTGTGGAGCAAGAGGAAATAGCCATACGAGTAAGACATGAACATCAGGATATTGAAACGACAGAGCTCCATGCCACAGAATGAAAATCAGGAGACTGAAACTACGGAGCTTCTTACCACAGATACACCAGACCATGCAACAACATCTGATACCCAAGAAGAACACCAACTTGAAGAGGAACCAAGAGTTTTCACTGCTGAAGAATTACAAGAAGAGCTCAGCCCAGAACTGGAAGCCCTTTGCGACAGGATCCTAGACATTATACAACTAGAACAGAGAATAGGATTACCATCACTGAAGTCATGCGAAAGAACGAAGCTGAAAGCAGAAGTGGGAAAAATCAATAAAGCCGTCAAAAGGATTCAGAGACACAACATCACTGAACTGAATTCTTTAATGTATACAGCTGCATGCATAAGTTACTACAGAAGGAATGGGAATGATAAAAGGGAGGAAAGGGAGAAGAACTGAAGAGAAGGATTGAGGAAGTCCGATGAGGAAACATGAGACTGAAACAAAGAGAGAGGGAAAGGTTGAACAGAAAATATCATCTTGAGGAAAGAAGCACTTTGTATGTCGCAGGCAAGTTGAAACAAGGCTGGTTGAAACAAGGCTGGTGGAGTTAAGATCAAAAGATACGACGAGACATGTCAACAGTTCAAACAGAACCACCTGTTTAGAACCAATCAGAAGCTGTTCTACAAAACACTAGATGGAAAGGAACTAGGAGAAACGGTGTTACCTGATCCCACAGAAGCAACCTCCTTCTGGAGGAAGATCCGGTCTGAGGAAGTCGGTCACAATGAGAGAGCATCTTGGCTAGAGGATGTAGAGGTGAAGTTCAGTACAACAGAGGGGCAATAAGATATCAGCATCACTGTAGAGGATATTAGGAATGGAGTGAGCAAGATGGCAAACTGGAAGGCAGCCGGCCCCGTTCTTGTTCAGGGGTTCTGGTTTAAGAAACTGACAGGATTGCACTCTAGATTGCAAGAATGCTTGCAAGACTGTATATGTCAAGGGAAAGTACCAGAGTGGATGGTCAGGGAAAGAACAGTTTTGATACAAAAGGACACAGCGAAGGGTGCCCAGGCCAGCAACTACCGCCCTATTGCCTGCCTACCCATGATGCGGAAGCTCTTGAGACGAGTTATGGGAGAGAAGTTATACCACTACTTGAAAATGAATGGACTGCTAACAGATGAACAGAAGGGGTGCAGGAAGGGATCCCGAGGAACTAAAGTTGTAGGCAAGGCAATCCTGAAGAACTGCCGGAGAAGGTTGACAAACTTGTCAATGGCTTGGATACACTACAAGAAGGCATATGATGTGGTGCCGCATTCATGGATCCTGAAATGCCTGGAGATGGATTAGGCTGCCAAGAATCATGATCTCTATAATCAACAACAGCATGGTGAACTGGAAGAAAGTATTGACATCAGGAGGAATGGCTCTCTGGCAGGTGGACATTAGGAGAGGAATTTTTCAGGGTGACTGCTTGTCACCACTACTGTTTATAGTGATCATGTTACCCTTCACCCTAGTACTACGAAAAATGAGAGCTGGATACAAACTGGCAGAGGACATGAAGCCCATTAACCACCTACTATTCATGGATGATCTGAAGCTGTACAGAGCTAGCAAAGATCAACTAGACTCACTTGTTCAAGTAGTAAGGATCTTCTCGCAAGACTTTAAGATGTCGTTTGGGCTAGACAAGTGTGCTGTCCTGGAAATGAGAAGGGGAAGACAAGTTGGCAGTAGCGGAGTAGAACTACCCGACGATCAGCATATCGGGGAAATAGAGGAGGAAGGCTACAAATACCTTGGCATCTTACAGTTGGACCAGACTCTCAACACCAAGATGAAAGGTACGACAAAAAGATCTTTTAGATCTTATAACCGCGCTTTGAAAATGTATCTGTTTTTCTTACCACTATAGCCCCAACGTAGTACACCTTCGAAAGCAGTCCTTGTTGATTCACTGACGACTATAGACACAAAATCACCTCATCAATCTCTAGCACAACAACTGACAACAACGACTTCACATGAACGTGTTGCACTATCACTTATAGCCGAGGTGAAATCTCCGATTGCACCATCAGTCATAGCCGTTGTAAAATCTCCGATGACGTAATGGTCTTAATTAATCTGGAACTTTCATCGGGATATGTATGGGTATGAACGATACGATAATAACACTTTTAACAACTTACAGCTTTCTTTCTTAAAAGTCACGATTAAATTTAATTGTTGTTTTACACGAGTAAAGGGCTAGCAAAGTAGTCACACGAGTCACAATTCAAGAATTACGTTATCCACGGCTATCTTTAGTACGGTGGTTATTTCCCTACCAATGAAAGTTGCCACGTCGACACGTTCCAGGGATGAGGTAATGGCTTTTTATGTATTCAATACTCGCTTCGAATTAAGCGCTTCAATAACACAAAAAGGAAATATATTTTGTTCTAAATAAAGAGTGGAATATTCGTAAAATTTTAAGTACATTAACGTTTTAACAGCTTTTGGCTAATAAACATCACAAGTTGCGTGACTGGAAGTCCCACTGACTATATGGCCGAGTGGAAGTTTGGATCAGCTCACCGACAAAACGAAAAAAATTAATAAACAACGTGCAGAGCAAGAACCGCGCTCGGCCCATGGCCGCGCGGGTAATAACATCGGAGTATATCACAGGAGTCAAGAAGTTGTGTAGATCAAAACTCAATGGAGGAAATTTGATCGATGGCATCAATACCTGGGCTGTAGGTGTACTACGCTACAGTGCAGGGATTGTGGACTGGACAATGGAGGAGGTAGCCAACATGGATAGAAGAACTAGGAAGATCTTGGCAATGAATGGCTGTATGCACACCAGGAGTAATGTTGCAAGGCTGTACCTGCCGAGAAAGGAAGGGGAAAGAGGACTGATCGGCATCGAGGAGTGTGTAAGAAGGGAGAGCAAATCCCTTCATGGCTACCTAAAAGAGAGCACAGAGTGGATGCTTTAAGCTGCGTTGAAGGAGAAAGTGATTGTTGAAGAAGAGAGTCTGCAGGACTATGAGAGGAGGAGGAAAGAAGAGAAAGTTAAAAACTGGACAGAGAAAGCCCTACATGGTGCGTTTGTCCAACAAATATTAGATGAAGCCGGAGAGGAGTCTTGGAGATGGCTCAGGGATGGATTCTGAAAAAAGGAGACAGAAGGTACTCGATCAACTACAGCATAGATAAGACCTCAGAGACAACACTGTGTAGATTGTGTGGAGATGTCACTGAAACAGTACGACACATTGTCAGTGGATGCAAGAAGCTTGCCCAGAGAGAGTATAGGAAGCACCACGACAAGGTAGCCCTGTGGGTACACTGGGAGATGTGCAGGAAGTATGGGATAGAGTGTAATGACAAGTGGTATGACCATCAACCCTTGCCAACCGCAGAAAATGGAGAAGTGAGGATTACCTGGGACATGACTATCTTCACAGACAAAGTGCTGAGACATAATCAGCCAGATATTACTCTAGTGCATAAAAACACACAGAAATGGACACTTATTGATATAGCTGTGCCAGCGGACCAGAACTAAAGAAGAGAAGGTTGAAAAGTACCAGGAACTAGCATCGGCCATCCTTGGAACTGCTCACCTGTTGCGGAAAGTGTTGTCTCTAAGTTACGCGTAGTTGCTGAGACACAATAAACATTACCCAGTAGAACACCCAACGACTGGAGAGAATCGAGTAATAAAAAATGAATAAATAAATAAATAAATAAATAATAATAATAATAATAATAATAATAATCATCATCATCATAAAGTAACCGAAAACCCTCAATTTGGCTAACCCTAGGCCTAAAAAGCAAGTTTGGACCTAAGGTTAGCCAAATTGAGGGTTTTGAGTTACTTTCCAAAAGGTCAAATCATGACCTGCAACAATTGACCCGTGTTTTAGACCCGCCGGTTTGGTTGCCCGGCTTTTGAAACTGGGACACCTAAACTTTTTTAATTTCAAGCACTGTCATCATCATCAGAATCACATTTAATAACCCATGCTCATTTAATTCACAAAGAAGTTGAAATGCTAATAAAAGTATTCAAAAAGGACTTACGGTCCATATAACTTTGGAATTGGCTCTTTACTGTTGCGGTCAAATGTCTAAAATTCAACCATGCAGAAAGAAAAAATCTCAGAAGTGGTCTGCCAATAACATCGAGGCCCCCTCTCATTGTTCCCCAAAACCCCTTCATGTCTATCTATACTGGAGGGTGTAAACTGCAGGTTGCAGGTTAGGGTTGAAAGTCACTGTTTCACAATAGCTGAAACAAACCAAAACTTTAATAATACTTACATTAGGCCTAAAAAATAATGTTTAAGCCTAAGGTTAGCATTTTGTCAAGGTTTGGGTTGTTTCAGTTATAGTAAACGAATGACCTGCAACCTGCAGTTTACACCCTCCACACGGACCGTGGTGGACAAAACCCTGTCCCCCAGTCCATGAGGCCCTGACGGGGGGGGGGGGGGGAGGGGCCCATGCCACTTGTCTGAATTTTAGAATCACTCGTGTCGAGGTTTAATCGACTCATTCTCGGCCTTGACGTCTCTGTCGGAATTTTGCTGGGAAAAGATGTCTTTTGTCGGAATTTCATTTTATGTGCTGCCGCTACTTTTTGGGCTATGTCACTTGTCGGAATTTACCCTGTCAGGGCCTCGTCCATGGACTACCCAAATGGACTACGCTAAAAATACTATTTCGATTGAGTACTGTAATGGTCTATAGGTAAGCAGCATCTCAAATAGTGCTTACTTAAGCCTAAACACCCATTTTAAATGGTGTTGATCAACAGTATTTAAGTCTAAGCACCCATTTCAAAAAGGTTGTTGTGATGGCCAATTACTTCACATAAGTGAAGTGAAACCGGTGCAATTCCCGGATTTAGTTGCATGTGGCCAGGCGGAGGAAAGTAAACAAAGTATGTGCAATGTAAGTATATAATTAATTCAATTCTTTCAATAGTACTCATTCAAAGCGGTATTTTAAAGAGTTAGTCCAGGGTAGTCCATGGACTGGACATCAGTGTTTTGTCCACTTCCCTCTTATACTCTTCAGCGTTAAGTGCTTTTTGGGTGTTAAAATTGAATCACAGTGTTACTAACTTAAAAAATTGTGTCCAGTATACACTATACAGGGCTTAAAATTAACGAAAAAGTCCTGTCGCAACGTCGCAAATTTTAGTCTCAAAATTGTCGCAAAATCGTCGCACTGCATTGTGTTGTCAGCAGTGTAGCAAAATAAAATATGAGCCCACAATACTTGCATTTAAACAAACCGCTGAAAATGGCGAATAATATTGTGCACGTAACATCGCTGCGAAATCAGGGGCACCCAACGTCAATTTTCGGAAAATATCTGTTCGAAAGACGACTTGAGATCTAGAATTTTCGAAACATTTGTAAAATTCCTTGCTTGCCTCCCTTTCCTAGGATTTTCGAACATCTAAAACATGGTATAATTGCCCATTTTTAACGGATTTTTACCCTAAAAAGGTCACCTAGAATTTTCGGGAGCCTTTTTTCTGGTTGAAATTTTCTGTTAACGTTGTTTTTGGACTATGCAAGGAATTCATAGTTAAGGAATTTGTGGTAGCCTCGTACAAGCCCCACAGGAAACTTAAATAGTAGGTAAACCCCAACTTTAATTAAGCAGTTTAGTTTTTATCTGATATCTGAATTGGACATGTTTCATGTGATTTACTGCTTACCTGTTACACTGTTTTATGGTTTATATCCCAACCAAGGAAAATTAAGAAAACTCGCCATAGAAGTAAGTTGATGATCGCTGTTATAATATTACCAATAATTTCAGTTTTGTTAGTTTTAAATGGATTTCACAAGTTTTGGATATTGACTAACAGTGGCCGCATGGTATAATGATTGTTAAAAGTTTTTATCAGTTATTCCCGCTTCGCTGGTTTCATTTCTTTTATTACCAATTGATTTAGTTAATTAGAATTCATTGTACATTTTAATTTCAGATCGAATAAAAACATTATCAGTTGTACGGCGAGTGTTCTTCGGTAGTGGATCGTCTTAGTTCTCTTGCGCAACATTTTCGAAAAGGTAAGTTTTGATCCCTATAATTTTCGGATCACTAGACTTTCAGCTAGGGAAACCGAACAGATGAAAAATTTATATGGGATAAAAATATGCCTATGTCTACCTGGTGTTGAACTATATTCTCGTTGGGTGCCCCTGCGAAATTACGCTACAATTGGGCTATCTTCAGATTGAAAGAAAATTTAATCTAGCAAAAGTTTCAGAAAAGTGGCAACTGCTAACCCTTTTGTTTTAAAAGAGTGAAGAAGAAAGAAAACAAGTCGCAAATTTGTTACTTCTCCAGTTTTAGTCGCAAAGAGAAAAAATTCAGTCGCAGATGCGACTGTGTTGGTCGCAATTTCAAGCCCTGCTATAGTGGGTAAACAATCTTTAGATATGCGGACTAGTTTACCTATATGTACAAGTTATCATTAATTTAAAGTATGTGCACTTGCGCATAAAAATTAAAATGAGACCTTGAAGTCATACTTGCAATAAGTACTTTAAAGAACACAGTGTCATTGCATTTGGAATATTTTTAAAAAATTAAATTTAATAAACCCTTTCTTACTGAAATGACTGAAATTTTTGAAAAATGTCCGATTTTTTGGACAAACTTCGGAATTCTCAACAAAATAGGAAATACAAGTCGTATAATAGCCTAATTAGTATGGATCGAAAGCGTAACTATCCTAGATTTGTACTATGCAAAACACCGCATGAAAAAAGACCTATTAGACGAGAAATAACGATTTTTCCAAAAGTATCGAAAATGGCCATTTTTTGCAAAATGGCAAAGGGAGGACCAAGGGAAAATTTTGAAAAATGTCCGATTTTTTGGGCAAACTTCCGTAGTAGTAGTAGTAGTAATAGTAATAGTAGTAGTAGTAGTAGTAGTAGTAGTAGTAGTAGTAGTAGTAGTAGTAGTAGTAGTAGTAGTAGTAGTAGTAGTAGTAGTAGTACCATTTAATTTATGTAACATACAATTAGTCCTGTTGGAGTATTGCCATTTGTTGTCAGCTGATTGATTGCTTTGCCAGTCAAACGGTTAATGCTGCCATGACAACGTGCTACAAATGTGTACTTTACCTTTGAAGAACAAAAAAGGCAACTAAATGAGTTTTAATATTCATTGTTGGTACGGTCATTGACAGAAAGGATATTACAGAGGTGTGCAAAGGCCTGTTTAAAAGAGGTAATGTAAAGGGTGCCTATATACAAAAAAAAGGAAAGGAAGTTTATTTAGGAGCACTAATTGGGGACACTGTAAACTGAAACCAACAAACTTAAGATACAAGGACAAGAAATACAAGTTTTCTCCCAGTCCTGAATTAGCCCATGTACAACTGTCCATAATCAGTAATTTACAAATCTTCTTATTCTATTAATCAGAAATATATTCCAAGGGGTACAAAAGCTGACAAGTGACATTACCCTAACTGGTGACACACAGGTATTTTCAATTGCAAAAAGTGACCTGAATACACTGCAAAACTTTAACAGCAGGTTACAGTGCGATAATGGCAAAATCGCAGAATAGTAGAGCCAAATTAAGGGTGCTATTCTCCTATTTAGCCATAGAGATTCTCTAGCTCCAGTTGTACGTTTGGAGAATGGCCTGAGCCTCCATTTGAGGGCTTTCCTTCATTCCTCCAGTTACTTGTCCTGTAACTTCATTAACCCTAACGTAAGACTGCAAGATTCATTTCTATTAAGACAATAGGCTGACCTTACCTCATTATTAGAGTCATAGAGGGTACCAGTTGTTTCTATTGTGCGGTCTTTATAAACAGGAATATGGACCTGCAAGAAAGTAAAAAGAAAATATATTTATTTAATAAAATGTAGTAAGGATTTATTATTTCATCATTATTACCAACCCAACCCCTTGAATGTCCTTACCTGTGAGTGGTAAATTTACTTAAAACGCAAATTGATTATTATTCTTGTGACAAAAGCTCTCCAACTAGTTAGAAATACATGTAGCTTGAGTTGCTGGGAATTGCGCCGTTTAACCTTACTAGGTAAAATTGCTTAAAAACCTTATTGCCTCTCAATTTGTTTGCATTTTGTTACCTCTGCCAACAAACCACAGCGCTATAGAAGAGATAAATAGTATGATCTTCAGCTTTTAATGGAATGGTAAAGGCGACAAAATCAAGCGCGATATTATGATTAGCGACAACGGGGGGCTACGAATGATTGACATCAAACTATTCAACAAAACTCTCAAGTCAAGTTGGATGGCAAAATATTTGGACTCAGAAAACTATGGAAAATGGAAACTTTTGTTTGATCTGGAATTACAATTTTCTGGTGAGGACATTTTTCGAGGCAACCTTAGTAAAGAAGATTTATCAAAGCACTTGAAAATATCGGATACCTTTATTTCAGAAATACTTCGAATCTGGACCGACAATAAAAATTCACTCCACTGAACAGCTCAGCTGAAAGCGCAGAATTTATGGCAAAACTCTCTTATACGAGTCGGAAACAAACCCGTACACTATAGATCATGGTCTTCAAAAGGAGTTAGAAACGTGGGTCATCTGATGAAAGACACGACGAATTTTCTATCTTTCCTGGACTTTACAGAACGTTTTGATATCAAACTGACAAACTTTCTTACTTTCCAAGGGGTGATAGTAGCGATTAAGGCCCTATGGAAAAGCAACGAAGAAAATCTACACAATTTTACCACCAACTACAAATCTTTCACTGATACTTTTTTAAGACAAGACAACCAAACAGATTGGTATATAGAATTCTCGTTGGCAAAAGCAGAAAAAACCGGACTGCAGATTCAAACACAGTGTATCGATCATCTTTTCTGTGCACAAAGATCTCAAAACTAATCGTCTTTCAATTTAAGCTACTACACAGGAGATTATCGACCAATTCACTTGGCGGCAGTCGACTGTTAATCGCTGTAACGTAAGATGACTTAACTCAACAATGGGGAACCCAAAGCCTTATACTCCCTTTCACTCTTTAACCCTAAAAATGGTTTCTTTAGAGATTCCACTGTAGATCTGTCCAATGCCAGATGATTTTACTCAGCAAATGAGAAACCCTGAGGGGTGAAGAGGTCAAAAGACAAACATAATGGCAATCTTTATATGGTTTTAATTCACCCAAGGCCAGACAATTATCAGCACATTTTGCTTATACCGTTACAGCAAAAATTCATAACTTGTGTGTTTGCAAAAATACCTTAAATTTATATCCAAAAGGTACAGTGCCTTTATCTTTATAACCGTCACTCATCAGCTGATCCAGAACAAGGGAGGCCGTCGTAGCATCAAACACTCCAGTACTAAATTCAATAAACAAAATGTGAGAGAACAAATAATTATTTCAAAGAGGGGGATATAGTTCCTCCCATTCACCATACTCCGCTCTCCTGACTCCCATGCATTTGTCTTTCAAATCTTACTCAATGCCTCAACAGTACATTAGAGATCTAAGATCTGGAGATTTTTTCTTTGGGTTTATTAACAGCCCCTCTCCTCAAACATAATCCCACCTAAAGCTGCAATTGGTGTCAAAATTGTTGAGGCACTCTTATCCTTTAGAGTCGATTTCTAGCACGGTGCGAAAATGGCCCCCTCCCCCACACCCTCGGGACAATGTTGTGCTTTTCTTCTGTTTTCTACGAGCCTTGTCATTAGCGGTACAACATTGATTAGGGTGGGAGGAAGGGGTATCCCGGAAAAATACGTTTTGGACAAGTTTACTTTGCAAACAATGAATGTGTCGTTGCCAGTGTGCTCTGTTGGCAACTGTCTCAACTAATTTTGTCGCCGATTGTGGCCTAATGTTAGAAGATTAGCAGTGAGGGGATGTGGAGTGAAGATTTCCAGTAATGACAGGTTTAAAGTAAAGGTCCCTTTTCACCCGTCACTCATTACAAAACCTTACTAATGCTCAATTTAGACCTCATTAGGCCTAAAAACGATGTTTACGCCTAAGGTTAACCAATTTGAAGAGTTAGGGGTTAGAGGAAAACAATGACCTGTGGAATGTAACCCGTGTTTTTAACCTGCCATTCCAGTAAAGCATGAAAAATAAAAACCATTCTCCCCAAGGTATGGGACAGGATTGAAATATCCAGACCCTTAGGACGCGTTCGATTGACCCTATTCCGGAATAAGAATACATGGAGTGATGATTAAAATGGTATGTTTCGCGCGTTTCAAAGCAGCAAGGATAATAAAAATATGTTTAAAATAGCATTTTAGCAGATGTTTGACAATTTTAATGTGAATCTCTGTAAAAACGAAGGATTTCTAACTTATATTCCATATATTCCTATTCCGGAATACGGTCAATCGAACGCACCCTTGATCTTTGAGTTGTCCTAAAATAATGTGACCCTCCCCTGTTATGAATAAATACACCATTCATAAAGCTTGTGTTCAACAAACCTAAAAGAATCAACATTCTAAGAATTAAAATATCTACCGTAATTCTTGAAGGGAGGTATAACCAAAGATTTTGCTCATGTTATCATGAAGAAGTGGAGACATGGTGGCGTGGTGGTCAGTGTGCCAGACTCCCAGTGTCGTAGGTCGGAAACAGAGTTTTGCCAACATGTTGTTTCCTTGGACAAGAAACTTGCTACACACTCTCTCTCCCCACCCATGCGCATTTAATGGTAACCGTCAAAATGCTACTGGCCAGGGCTAACTGTGTGATGGACAAGCATCTTGTTCAGGAGCCGGAGGAGGAGCAATGCTCTACATGCTACTAGCTTGAAACCGGAATAAGCTCCAGTTGTGTGAACCTGGGCAGGTTGTGTATGACTTAATGTCATCAAAACGTGTGCAAGGGCTTTGTAGAATGCCTCTTCAAGTCCTCTTATAAGTTCTCCACATTTAAAGGATTAGCGTGACTTACAATTGACAGCCCTTAATTTTTTTCTCCCATCTTGATTATATTTTCCTTACCTCACACACCCAAGCACAGTCATGGCTTGTTCACAATAACATTACTTACTCCTTTAAAAAATTGCCTAGTTGGTAACTTGACACAGCCTCACTGGTTTTCTTGTCATAAAAGCCTGTTCTTTCCAGAGATGTTACAAATTTTGACCGCACTAACAGATTTTGCAGGATCACAACATCATTTCCTGTAAATAGAAGCGCTTCAACAATCACAACAGGCATTCTTGGACCTATTACTAGCATTTTGCCAAAACAAACTTCCATGGGAAGCCAACATTCCCAACCCAAAAAAGAGTTACAAAGGGATTTTTCTGCATTTTCGCTACTGGAAAAAACACTTAAAAATGCTTTTTAGGGAGGGAATGCTTGCTAATTAAGAAGGCTTGAAAAATATCTGTCGTTAATATTTAACAAATAAATGCCATGTTGCCATGCATCTCTGTGCAGTAATGGATCACAGATGATGTCAAAATGCGGTAAGAACAAAAGAGTGGCACACAAGGCCTGATTGGTTGAGTATTCAATGAGACTTTCTTTGTAATATGTCCCCATTGTTAGCTATTGTTGTTTGGTTCCCGTTTTTGTGCTACGTAATGTTGCTAGAATAAAGTCCGGAAGAGGTAGTATCTAGAGAATTCTTTTAACACACAACATATCTGTTTCCTTATAATGACGAAAAATCAAATGCCAATGATAATATTTTAAAAGGCTTTATTCCATTCTTACAGGTATTATGATTTTGGAATATCCAGAAGTCATCCAAAAAAAACCACCCTTTCATTCTGATTATAAACAATAACATGGTGGGGTTTTGTGATATCCAGGACCACGTAAAATCAGCAGATGCCCACTGTCTTATTCATTGTTTTCAGCAAATAAAGCGTAAATAATTATTGTACTTTCATATACAAATTTAATGTATATTTATTCCTTTTGAAACAAAGGGATATGAAGATCTTTGACGAAGCTAATGAAAACGCCTCTAAGTAAATGCAAGATCTTAAATTATTTCGGGATTGCTCCACTTTATTCCCCTTCAGACTAGCCGTAAACGGATCCTTCAACCAGTTGTGTTAGGCTTTATCAAGAGAAAATGAGGGGACAGAGAGGGAGGCTCAGGGCGTTGGCCGGGATATGTCATGTTCACGAAAGTTATTTTTAGACCAGCAGCAGTCTTTGTTCTAGCGGAAGTCTGTCTTCCGAGACGTCCGCATGCAGTCTTGCCTCGCTCACAGGTTCTTAGTGAAAAGAGAAAATGGCGGCGCACGTGGATAGCCTGCAGTGCAGGCATATTTGGGCCCGCGCGTGCACACTTGCGTTTGAGGCCCCATCTTAGATTTGGTAACTGTGGAGGTTTGGGGGTTGGATTTCACTATTTGCCGAGGACGTAGGTGTTACATGGAAAAATGGGCAAGGGGGATTAGAAATGCCCCACCCCCCCCCCCACCCGCCACTGCACCAACCCTCTCCCGGTCAAGCAACTAATTACAATCCAAGATGGCGGCATCGAAAGCCTGATTTATCTAGCGTTCCGCTCCAAAATAACGTCTGCACTGCAGGCTACAACGTGGAAGACTGGTGAATATTTATTTTCTTTCGCTCGTCTAAAAATAACTTTTCTTGGACATGACTTATCCCAAGGGATGGCCCGTGAGCCTCCCTCTCAGTCCCCTCCTCTGCTCTTGGTTCTTTGCAAATGTAGTTCATCCTTGCGAGTACAGGAAAAAAGATCGTAATTCTACCCTGACGGCCCTGCACTTTTTGCTTTCCTCAATAATCTTGATTTCTACTAGCTACATGTTAGCTTAACTTTCGAAGTTTTACTTCTGCCTCAAGTATATTAAGGTCTCGGTAAAGGTAAATTTGAGCGTCTTGCTTCATTTTTTGGTTTTTGCAAATCTTGTGAATCCGTAGGCTGTGAAGTAAAATTTCCCGCAAAAAATTTTGAAAATTTAATTTTAAAACCGCTAAAATCGCTTTCTTTGTTTCCCGCCATAATCTGCGCGCAATCACGTCGATCACAAATGAAATGATTGGCTGTCAATTGACAGCCTTCACGCGCGATCTGCTACCTTAGAATGTGCCCGAATGCTGATTGGCTCAGCATTATATATGGCTTTCAAGTAGGGGGCGGAGTTTTGGGGCGGAGTTATTCAGCAGACCCGTGAACTGCACGCGAAATCTTCATGCTGGATTTTCTGGGGGTTTATTTTGACGCTAAAATTACAACTTCTTGGACCTCCTGTCCCGACGGGTTTCAAGATATCGCTTTCAAATTCTCCGTTCTATGAGACGATTTTACTACCCCAAATACCGTGTGAGGAATTTTTCGTTTGTCTTCGGAGACTGATTTTATAACACTTTTCCTGCCCAAATTAAGTATGAGATGAGAGTTTCGACTTTGGTGCGTGATATTTTCTTCAAAAATTCCTCACACGGTGTTGGAGTGCATTCACCTACAGCTTGCGTAGCAGGCGGTTTAGTGTTTCAAATTGTCCAATGAGAGTGCAAATTGTCCAATGAGAGTGCAGAATGTAATATGATCGCCATCAAGCTATAACGGCCGTAGCCACACATCTAGCTGAGCGCATGGGATGATATAGAAAGCGGAACATTATTTGGAATTTATCCGCCAAAAATGGCTGTGTGGTCCCGGAATAGAGTTGATGTGATAGGAAATTTATCTGGCCTTAAGGCTGTGGTGTTTTTATGGCGATTCGGACCGTTGCTTTGAGATGCGAGAGAAATTCGTGGGACGAGGTCGCCGCGGACACAGTTCGCCTTCCGATTGCACAGAAAAGACGAGGGCAACTGTACGTAGAGGTAAGGGAAGTTTGTTTCTACATTTACAGCTTATTTTAGCATTTATAAGCTCAAACTGAATTTCCCCATACAAAGTCTATAAATCGTATACTGAGCTTGGGCTGTCCAAGATTTCGACAACGAAAAGTGTTCGAGAAGCTGGAGAGTGGGGATTGTGTCCTTTTCTACCGCCTGAGTTCGGAAACTTCACTGATTTTCCAGCTGACGCCAAGGTAAAAAATAACGGCTTTCAAATCCATTTCCGTATTGGAATTTCTCCTCAGACTTCGGTGATGTAAGAGCAAGTAAAATTCCTCAAGATCAATTGAAATCACTGCTGAGTTTATTGGTGGCAAAACGAGGGGCCCGATGAGGTCGACTGAGAGCTGAAGTGGCCAAAGATTTTGTTGATGATTCACCGGTTGAATTCAAACTCACATTGACCATTTAACCACAAACTCAAGCTCATATCATCTGGAAACTTTGCACCGACGTTTCAAGCATTGTTATGTAATTACTGTTTTGTTAAAATCAGTCTTTTGGGATGTCTAATGCTATTTCCCCGAAATTCTTAACTTCGCATAAATTATATTTGAATCTACGTCACAGACACAACCAATCGCTCACGCGTCCAACCTCGTTCCCAGGGTCTCTCTTCTCTGCCTCCCTTGGTCGTTGGAAGAGAGACCTTGGTTGCGGCTGGTCACGTGACCATCAATCCATCCAAAACCGCCGGGTGGGTGGGTACTCAAGTACATTTGGTCGAGAGGACGATAAAATACCATCCGGGGGAAGGTGAAGTTGAACAATTGTTGATTTCAGAATGGCGCTCGAAAAAATAAAATTAGTTGTTCATCCAAGAGCTATATTTACCACATTTATTTTCTCGTGGATCTGTAAAATACATATTGTCTGGTAGCTAATATATGAACAATGAAGAGTTGATAGACAAATCAGTTTACTGTCCATTGATCATCGCTGCTGCCCGCGGGGAACCTCATACAAAAAGGATATGAGGTACTAAGATTCTGCTTTGTGAGCGGGACTTGAATTTTTTTATCCCTAAGAGGAAGAAATTCTAAAACAACAACAACTACTGAGTCAAGCGACATACCGCTCTCTCCCTTCCTTAGTAAATTTGTCACTGTGACAATCAAAAACCCTTCCAGTATATTTTTTTTACCACCCAGATTCTGGGTGGTCACGTGACCAGCCGCAACCAGGGTCTCTCTTCCAACGACCAAGGAAGGAAGAGAAGAGAGACCCCTGGGAACGAGCCTTGTCACGCGTCCTGCCTTCTCTTCTCGAGGAGGATACCCGAACTCAAGTGAGCGGCGGATATCGAACTACTCTGCGAGCAGAGTCTCTTTCGATCTTCCAAGATAAGTTGGAAAGAAGAAAGTAGACTCTGCCGTCCGGCTCGACTTTCTTTGATTTGCTGCCAGCGGGTCTAATAGGTCGCAGGTCGCGGGTGGAGAGGCCATTGTTTCACCAATACAGAAAGTATCCTAAACATTCATAAAAGCTAACCTTAGGCCTAAAAACTTTTGTTTAGGCCTAAGGTTGGCTTTTAAGAATGTTTAGGATACTTTCTGTATTGGTGAAACAATGACCTGCAACTCGCGATCCTCGACCTGCAAATTAGACCCGCCGATTTGCCGCTCATCCAAAGAAATGGTGAGTTAGTCCAGTTTCGACTTGTCAAACCTGTTTTTTTTTTTCAATTTGTGCCCATAATTAATCGCCACGCGTCATCAATATTTTTTAAATTTACAACAGCGTGACAATTTTCTGTCTAAATTCCCATGAGTATTTCCTCCGTATGTCGGTTACAGAAACTAGTTTGCCAGAATTGAGAAACCTATTAATTTTTTCAGGAAAAACTGAAATGGCAATTCAAAACCTTGAACTATCTTGACTTTCGAAGGAAATGATTCCCTGATTGTCGTGTGTTTGCCAGAGTTGTTCGAAAATATCCTGCTGTTTGTTTTGTTTGTGGTTTTTGCGGTTACTAGTCACGCCTAACTGACTCCAATATACGTTTGAATTTTTAACGCATTTTTAACGCTCAACACGAAATGTCGAGCCGCTGGCAGAGTCTACTTTCCTTTTCCCGACTTATCTAGGAAGATCGAAAGAGACTCTGCTCGCAGAGTAATATCGAACCTACGTTGAGTTGCCGGTCCCCAGGGCCCTTCGTTTTCCCCCTATATTTGCAAAGACCTCTGGGATCGCCACGGGGCAAACAAACCAGTCAAATTAGGAGACGTTCAATAAGAGGTATTTGTGGAATTTCAAGAAATATAAAAAATAAATCGTTCGAGTTTAAGAAGTAGTCATAGGTGGTGGCGATCACCGTGCAGTGAGTGTATGGATGACCGTCGATATTCAGAGCGACAGATAAAAACTAGTACTGTCTTGAGGTTTTACTCTTATCGAAACAACAAAAGAAATGGCAGCTTGGGAGAAACAGCTTCAAAGGAAAAACTTCAAGGCCAACAGTTTACTCTAATCATTTTGCCGGTCGATACCGATGTGATACTTGCGACAAGCCCATTTTGTATATGAAACGTTATCCAGACGAAGAAGGCAATAATGTGAAGGCTAGAGAAAACATCGACACGAAAGGAAAACGAAAGCAATATTCATTGTCGCATCCATACACTGCATACCCACGACTACGTCTTAAACTCGAACGATTTAGATTTCTAGCAGGAGTCCACTGGTTTATTTGTAGGGCATGTAGTTCCCAGTGTTGTGGTCTGTCTTCTGTGATGGTGGGGAGGGTAAATGCTCGGAGATCAGTAGCTACTACACCAAGCTACTCTAAAAATCTCAGGGTAAATAAAGAAAAATGATATAAGATCCCAGATGTTCTGCAAATGTATAGGAAAACAAAGGGGCGTGGGGACAGGAACTCACTTATTATGAAAAACGCAGTAATATGATATATAGTTTGACCCTACACAAGAAAATCGCGGCGTGACAATTTCATTTTTTCCCGCGGACACTCTCATTTTCCTTACAGAGACCTTAAACCAAAGATTTCCGGGAACTACTGCGGAGCTAAACCGGAAAGACGAGTCGGAATCATGTAAAAGTAATTTAATTTAGGGAATAAAAATTATTGTAGAATAGAATGACGTCTTCAAGCTCAAACTAGATTAAATTTCTTCCAATATAAGTCTTATGTAAGCTTTTACACTTTTTATTTTAAGTTCTACGAATCGAGACTTTTCAAGATGTATATAAGACCAAAATTGCAGAACATAACAAGGAATCAGCTACCAATTTCAACCCAAAATAAACATATAAGCTTATGAGTGCCTACCTTCCATTAGTGGATCCTTCAGAGAAAGAACTCTTACAAATGGTGCAGGCATATTTTCTTCGTGAGCCATGGCTACAACACAAATGCAAGGAAGTACAAACGACAGCAAAGAAACCGCTTCACGATCCATCATGGTGTTCTCCACTACCATTTAGCTGTTACAGGAAATACGGTCCTCTGGATCGATTGAGCGTTTTGTTTTCTGAAACGGTGCTGTAACGTCAATATCGATTTCCATGCTAAGACAAACTGTTTAATCATGTTTCATCAAGTGTAAACAAATTAAAAGGTCCTTGACCTCCACAGCGTGCCAAGATAATACAAAAAACACCATTCTGCGTTTTTACAGGAGTAACATAAGCTTAAGACCCCGACAACGAACCGAAACTCTACTCCCACAATAAAATCGACGTTGAAAACAGCCATTTTCGGTTTGAGAAGAACATCAGCAAACATGACCTGTCTGACCTTCAATGACCTGCAATGTGAGCTTCAGTGGCTACGGGAGAAAATGAAATAAACTTACCCGAAACAACCAACACTACCCACAGTGAGTATTTAAAATGATCGCAACTTCTCCCAGTTTTGTAGGTTGCATACAAAGGTCTGTGTTGTCGCTTTGCGTAACTATGGTGTGACGTGTGACCTTGTAGAATTTATTAATAATTCAACAGGGTCCACTTTCGCACGAACTTGATCCGAACAAAGAAACTACTATTAATAGGGTACAACGAGAAGTCCTTCGGAAAAAATATGATGCAATCTAAGCAATTTTCGTCCCTAAATGTGGAATTCTGTACCAACGTGTATTAAAACCCGAAACCACCAAAACGGAACCACCGGAACTGCCGAAAAAAACGAAAGGAAACCGGCGAAACAATCGAAACAGCCACAGTGACAATGCAGATCACGAGATTTCTAAATTATTTCACTCTTGGTGCAGTTCCACTGTACGTAAAATTATGGCTTTACTCGTTTTGTTCAAAGTCGTTCCATTCAAGCAAACAGTGGCTTCTATAAAAGGCTTCTTGCAAATGAACTATCTCTTCGAAATGCAAAGCATTTCAATTTACCTAAATGGTAGAAATGCTGCTGCCGAGGGGAAGGGGAGTTGTTCAATATGCTTGCAATTTAAAGACGGTTCGTGCTTGGAACCGAAGGGAGATTTTGATCGGTCTTTAGCTCCTCCTGGACCCTTCTCTGGTTCTCTTTATAACAAGTTTCTATAAGCACTACGTATAACCTCCACCCACTTGTTGTAACCGCTCTGTGGTAGCAGCCAACTCGAAAGCTTGGCTCCTTTGGCTGCTACACACTTTCTTCTTTGTATGTTTTAATTCAATGTATAGCTAGATCTGTTTTTATTTCTTTTTTACTCTTATTGTTGTTGTATTGTCGTTGAATAAAATCAAAAATCGTAGGGTCTTTTCAGTTGTTATCAAAAGGCGGTTCCGTGACGTCTTTCGCTTCGAAAATACCTTGCGTGACATTATGATACAAAGCTATTTGGTTGAAAAAAATGTCAATTCCTGTGAATCTCAGCGGTTTGAGCCTTTCAAGGAGATTAGGAGATGTGTTCATACACTTGTTGTATTTTTCTCCTACAACAATTCAAGTTCTTGTCCTTTCAGATCATCGAACGATTTCGAATTTTTTTGTTGCGTGACAGTGAATTTGTAACAAGATCATACCGCGCATACCGCGCATCTTAATTCCTCCATTCGCGCATAGCCAAAATTCCTTACTCCTTTGTTCTTAGTGTGACCACAATCCCTTGCGTTTCGAAGAAAGTGTGTTCTTGTCCCGATTAGAGAGCTGTCTCGTTCGTTCGCTTCACGCTCACTCACTGCGGCAGCAATAATTTACAAATGCGTTAACATTCTTTCATCATAACTTTGTCGCCTCATATGTTTGTCCTTGGTCTCTGCATTGTTTCCAACGTCGTTTTCACGCCAAACGCTTCAAATTTCAAAGGCATCGATGACCGGAAGTGCAGTTGCGTTTGGTTGCTGTATGCGCAACATTTATGCGTGACATCGTTAATAAAACAAGAGGCCATATTTCTGGCCGATTCCTATGTTTTATTTAAGAAATGCTAGGATGAAGTTGAATCATCTTTGCTGGTGTTTTTTTTAAAGGCTGGTTTTAAGTAAATAAGTAGGAACTTTAAACTGCAAGTCAGCTAAGCCCTGATGAAACAAGTTCGTACATGTAAATATTAAAGAAATTACGGGAAAAAGAACTGGCAATGCGTTGAAGGTAATAGTTCATAATAAATATGTATTCAAATTTTATTTTGTCAGCCTCACAAATGTTTGTAAACGTTGGAATGCTGACACCCCCCTAAAGAAAAAGCAAGTCATTTTTGTGAGCAAATGTATATTATAGGTAGAAAACTTACTAATACATTTATCCTGGAAATGTATATGGGGCAAAGGTTGAATCACAGATCATCACTCCTGTACTTTTGGCATAAAGCACAAATAAATGAAAACTTTTTTTTTTAACTTTCTGCATCTCTTCATATCTTCTTCGATGCCTCTTCGATTTAAATTTAACATAGCGATGTATTTAGGGTGATACTGGCGTATTTTTCCGAATTTTATAAAAGAAAAACGCTTTCAGCTTCTGGACACGGCGTTCGCATAAATTCTTATTGTTGTGTAAACAAACATCTCATAACAAGACCTGATTATAAGTTTTTTTATTAATTTTATTGGGGCCGCGTTGAATAATTTTGTACACCTGAATGTTTCTGAACATCGCACATGTATACTGTACGTAAACTTATGTACTGCTTGTAGATGATCCAAGCGATGGTACTCCACATTTCAAAACAACTAGTTACAAGAAACACAAATATTATCATAATACAGATTCCGGTATGGCGTCTTTAGACTTTACCTCTCAGAACAAGATAATGTTCGTTCTTGTACTTCTTGCGTAGATCAACATTATTTTTCTTAGTTGCAGTAGTACACACTTTTGCATGGTTATAGGTTTCCGTAATACTTCTGACATTTGTCACTTTCGAAACTAATTCATCACTTTCGCATTTTGTGCTCACAGATAATCTCAACTCATGATCACTAGTGACATACTTTGAATGCAACTGGCAATATTTTCGATTCACTGACCGATTCGTTCCTGTACCGCTCAATACTTTTTAGCGTGCATTCACTCCGACAGTGCTTTCTCTGTCCATAAATTATCCACTGCAATTCTCAGCCCTTCCCGTATTTATCGATAAACATCACCTTCTTAGAGCCGACGATTCTTTTGGTCAGCAGGCTTTGCCGATTTGTGGTGGAAACGTGAAAAAACTGGCCGAAAACTCAACTCTGGCCGCCGAGCCTGCGGCCACCCTTTTGTCTTTCTTTTTGTAAATCATTAAGTTGGTCATTCCTTGTTTTATATACGAGTACCGTTTAACGTTTCGCAAAGTACCATGGGCCTGGCTAGAGGGTAAATATCTTAGGGATCGATTACATGGCGAATTTCAGCCCGGGTTCTGACAGGGGCACCCAACGTCAATTTTCGGAAAGTATCTGTTCGGAAGCGATTTGAGATCTAGAATTTTCGAAGCATTTGTTGTAAAATTTCTTGCTTCCCTGCCTGTACTAGGATTTTCGAACGTCTAAAAAATGGTATAATTGCCCATTTTAAACTGATTTTTACCCTAAGAGATCCCTGGAATTTTCGGGAGCCTTTTTTCTGGCTGACATTTTCGAAAAGGTAAGTTCTCATCTTCCCTGCTAGCAGAGGTCCCTCACGGCACGGCGCAGGGAAGTGCTCATCTCTATAATTTTCGGATCACTACACTTTCAGCTAGGAAATCCGAACAAATGAAGAATTTCTTGGGGATAAAAAATATGCCTAATATCTACCGTTTAAATTCTAAAATACGTTTAGCAATGATATCATTAAGAGGTATTCTCGTTGGGTGACCCTGTTCTGAAAGAAATCCTCCTGAAATGAAAGTGCGATTAC
>NC_090880.1:19752366-19764866 GCF_036669935.1 Montipora foliosa
ATTGATGCTCTCTTGTCAGATCAATGGCTTCCCAACAGGGTCGTAGCCAGTATGAAGCAAACCGAGGGGACTTGCCTCAGTCATTTTTTTTCGTGATTTTTTTTGAAAATAAAAGGTGATTTCAGTGTTTTCTTTAAAATGTACTCATCATAAACACCTAAAACACCTAGAAAGAGAGAGTTTAACAATGGACATTGCCTCAGTCATAATTATAATTTTTTCTGGCTACGGCCATGCCCAATACAATATCAGCTGCTGACTCCCTAAGTGCACACAACAGACCTAATCCCAAACAGTAACATTGGCTAACTGGGCAGGCAAAGATAGGATAAAGTGAAAAATAAAGAATATGCAATATCTAGTACCAAACAGAGTTGTAGACTAGCAGGAAGAGTCAGCAAAGTGGGCAGCTGGTTTTCTTTTGACAGCCCTGCTCTCACGTAAACATATCTTTTTAAATTTGCCCCAGCATTGAGATTTGACAATACATAAAAAGTCACAAAACAGTGTGATACTTTCAAAACAAGAACAAGAAAAACAACAACAACAAACACATACACACCACAAAATTGTTGATTAATACCAGCAATTTTGCCCTCTTGCTTCGGTCCCATACATGTACATAACCACACAACCGCATAAATTGCATACCTGACTGTTTCTTCTTCAATAACACAACAGTTCCTTCCTCTGTTTCAAACTCACCAATAGTACTTCTAGGGCATCGAACCTTTAAAGTAAATAAAAACGTCTATCACCTTATTGCCAGGTTTGGACACTGAGTCACCTGGGCCTTTCACTTATGTCCAGCAATGCACCAAATTAGGGGGTGTGACAACAGTTTTGAATCCAAAGACTCGCTGAGATGCCCAAGGGCCCCTTGTTTGTGAACCTGGGCCAAGATCAAAAACATTGCAAAACGTTCAACACCAAAATAAATGCAATATAAACGAGACTTCAAGATCTCTTTGCAAGCCTGTCGAAATTTCGAGATCAGATTTCATGCATCTAATTGAGGGCATTTCATGACCTTTGATTTGCATTAATAATATTGTTAACTTTCAGTTTTGACCAGTGTTCTCCAAAATTTAGGTGCTCCAGCTCCTTATGTTTTCCTTTCCTTGTCCATTTCCTTTTTCCTTCAGTTTGAAGGTATTTTGAAATGAAAGTTTCCAAGAGGTGGAGCTAAATGTGGGTTGTAAAAGAGAGATGCCCCAGGGAAGCTACCTTATTCTGAGGATCTATCTTCCAGATGAAGAGGAGGGCGAAAGAGATTACCTTGAGTTATTTTTGGTAAAGGGCAAGATTTGATAATCTTGGCACTTTAATTAATGGGGACAATAGTTTTAAGGTACAGTGAGTGATTCTAACCCATTGACTCCCAGGGGTAACCCCCACTGCGAGTAAAATCGTCCTGGCGTTAGACAGAGTAAAATACTAAGTATGTCCGGTTTCGGCCGGTTTTTGGACGTCAAAGGGTTAACCCCAGTTTTTTAATGGACACCAGTCACAGTGAAGATGGTGGAGTCAGGAGGGATAACCGTCTCCTTTTTTTGTCATAAGGGAGCTGTCTGCATGCAATGGCCTAAGCATTTTCTCCCAGCCACCACTCCAGGTGTATTTTTCTTCAACAACTGTGTCCTGACAGGGATCAGAAATTGTGTACCTCAAACTGAATGCATTATGTTCAAAGTGCGAAGAAAAAGTTGTGTTAACACACTCCTTTCTTCAAGTAGCCACCTAACTAATCTAATATACCAGTGGGGAGTAATTACCTCCATCAGAGTTTTATCATAAGAATCACATCTAAGAATAAGGCATAGTCCAGGTATTACTATAACAAAATGACTGACGACTTATACTTGGGCTGTCTGAACTACAGCATCATGTCCGACTAAACAGATCCAAGTCACACCATACCTCTATGTACAGGGATTTAGGTGGCTTCATGTCCTAGAAATAAGATATAATTAGAGAAAAGTTGCTACTGAGGTCGATATTTATGAATGGAAAAAAAAGGATTAAAAAGTTTGTACCTGTGTAAGGTCCAGGCCCACTGTCCTCATGTATGTTGCAAGAGATTTGTTATACGTTGAAAACCACTGACCCTATTGATGAAAAAAAAACTTAATGGGGCTTCGCCACAAAAATGTAGGATTAGAGAAAGAGAGGACAAAGAAGAAGAAGAAGACAGATAGTGACTACAAGGTATACTCTGGGAAAAGATAGCAACCAAACTCATCAAGCAATGTAATTACCTCTTGTTCACACAAATTACCTTGATTTCTTCAGGTAAAACAGTTCCAAATTCCCATCTCAAGTTCTTTATTTTAAGCATCCTGTTGTATCTGGAGAAATCATAAAAAAATAACACTTATGAAGAAAATAAGAGATTTAAAATACACATTTTTGTAGCTTTTTAAAAGTCACATAGAAGCAGGGAATACATGAGAGAAAAACAGTTCAAGTTATCATAGTACACTACAGAAGTTCTGCTTTTGGTAACTTACATGTATGACAGAAGACATCTCTTGTTTCTTTCTAAACTGGCATGCCGAAGATGCACTCCTGAAAATAATCCAGTTTCTCCTTCCACTGTCAAAGCCCTGATTATCATAAAAGAACTTATTGATTAATAAGGTGCTTATGCCTTGAACGGTTGTAGGAATACCTTCTTAACCGATAGACTCATGGAGTTGGATATAGTGGACACTTAAATAAATTACATAAGGTGTCAAAGTCTTACGCATATTTCTTTTTATTGAATGATGGTAAAGGTGAACCAAATCCCAGGATAATAATAGAGGACAACCTCACAGGGGCCAATCCAGGACTTTCTTAGGAGGGGGTGCACCTCTCACGTATGGCGTAGCAGGGGAACCCCCTGCATCCTCCCCCTAGATCTGCCCCTGTCCCAGGTCAATTTAGAGAGAAGAGATTCTTGTGTCCCCTTCAAGAAGAAGAGTAATACAGGGATGGTAACTAAACTCAGTAACATTATATTAAACTTACACTTCTTTTTGGTTCTGCTCAAACAAAATTTTCATCTCCTCCAAGACTTGCCTCACTAGATCCTCCTTGAGTGCCGCAAAAAAGAATTCATTAATCAGGAATTAAAAGGCTGTGAAAAAGGGGAAGGAGGGGGAAAAGGCCATCTGGGAAAATGTGGAGGTCTGTTTCTTCAATCATTGAGGAACATGCAATCACTGAGACATGCTACATAAAATCAAGCCTCCATGCTCAAATTCCCAATCCCTCTGTGGTGATGATCAAGTTCCCACATTCTGGAAAGAGTGACATTCTGGAAAGAGTGACATTCTGGAAAGAGTCACAAAGAGTAAAATGCTTGGGGTATTGACAATGTCTATGTCTCAACTTTGATCTGATTAATTTGTCACAAACAGGCAACGAGACAAGTGTAATGAAATTGCTCAACCCTCCCTCGTGGAAATCATTCATATTCCCCAACCCGGCCTGGAAGTCAATAAGCTAAGATTGTCAAATTTCCAACAACGGATGCAAGACAAAAAAAGAATAATGCCGGGGTTATGTAGATTTGCCGATTTTTGTAATAATATTCTGCATTAAATATAAGAAATCGGGAGATTGTGAGGTATGACATTGGAGTGGATGAAAATTAATGGCCTTTCTGAGCTTAATTTTCCCGCCAAAATAGGCGTTAAGAATTAAAATAATATCTTACGTTATATGGCGGTAAAGTGCCATCCATGGATCTTTTTAACTCCTTCACTAGCTCAAGAGCTTTATCACCAAACATTGCGCTTCAATCGGGTCAGGGAAGGGCAAAAATTCAAAAAGGTTTCCACGAAGCGAAATGCACTCCTGCGTCCGCCATGTTGATTTAGCTAGTTTCCAGTTTCCCCGAAATTTTGGTCACGACGGGTTCTGGATAGTTTACACAACATCCGTAATCAAACTGGCATTTTGCAACACACCTAAAATACTATTTCTCGCTGTTATGTCCGAAGGAGTTAAAAAGAGAACCGCCGGTTCTAGAACGAGGTGTTCTGATCATGCTCAAGAACAAAATTCAGATGTAACTGTTGTACATAAGAGGCAACAGCGTAGGTAACTGAAACCTTCCCGGTCCACCTCTACTTCGAAGCTTGCTCTCGTGCGTGCAGAAACAGCCAAAGTTACTTCAGCTTTTGAACTTGTCTTTGCGTTTTATGTTCCACACAGGAGTTTACTTTTGTCCCTTGTGTTAGGACTCATTTCATTTTTTTGGTAAGTGACAAAAACTTAACTTTTTTTCTGTGCGCTCGCTAGCTGTGTAAAACGGAATTCCCCTCTTGAAGATGTCATTAGCAGATTAATTACATATTAATTTGTCCCTTTGGAAGAAAGAGACGGAAGTAGCGAAACAAGGCTAAAGTATAGAATGACCTCTGACCTGTGTTTGTGTTTCTTTTCTCTGAGAGGTTTTACATGGGTAGTCCTGTTTTCCACCTTTCATTGTAAATCAACTTTTATTAACATTCAATATTCTTTAACTCATTGCCAAGTCAAAGGTATTTTTGTCCCGGTTTATGATTATGCAGGAAATGTAGATCTTGACAAGTGTCATTGAAATCCAAAAAGAAAATTGGGGGTAACCACGCATTTTTCCAAGATAATTCATGTATAATAATTGTAAAAAGCTTTAAAATACAAAGCAATGTATGGCGTTCTTTCTCAAATTGAAGCTTACTTATTTCTCAAAAATGCATGGTTAACCCCAGTTTTCTCTTTGGATACCAAGACTACTTACTGAGATCTACTTTATTCGGATAGTTTTAAACCTCGCAAAAATATCCCTGTATTTGATAGTGAGCATCACCGATAGGAAACTCGAGTATCTCGAGATGTGCAGAACTTATGCGCAATAACAATAGTAGGCACCATCCTTAATAATAGATTTTACTCTGTGGGTGAAGTGCAGGTTATCAGGGACGGATCTAGGATAAATGATGACCGGTCTCCAAAATAGCAAAAAAGTTTCTCGGGGGGTCCAGGGATTTTAACTCTCTAAAGTGCCCTTTCCTGAGTGTGTTTCTGACTGATTTCAGTAAAATGGTGGAAAGTGGTATGGATCCGCCCCTGGTTATAGACAAAAGAGAGAAGTGATCCACACCGCCACTTACTGGATGATTTAAGCAACGTTGTCTCTTATAGACAGTTGCAAAATTCAGTTACCTCCAACAGGATCACAATGGTCATAGGTTTTGAATCCTGTTGGGGCCACCTAAATTTTTCAGGTGTCTATGAGAGACAATAGTAATTATAAGATGAGTGGGAGGATCACATAGGACTCTCTTTGCAGATTTACTCTTTTCAAAGCCAGATGATTTTACTTGTCAATTGAGCCGAAGCAGTTCAGTAGTCAATCATGGGTAACAACCTCTACCTCCACTCTAAAACTATGCCCCTTTTAACAACCTCTCTAAATCCACCCATCCCCTTTAAAATAGGTGAGCCTTATTATATATTACAAGCGGTATAGTTCAAATAATTATACAATAAAGCAAACTAAAGTAAAGTCATCATGATTTTAAAAGATAATCATAAAGGGTGTGTTTCTTTGGGAAAATCCAAATCTGGATTCTTGTATCCAAAAGGGGATTTTGCATTTCTTTTAATACTCAAATCAAAAAATGGATTATTGATCCGAAGAATCCACTTGGAGAGTGGATTCATTAGATCAGATCTGAATCCGGATTTTAAGAATTCATAATCCGTGCGTTTTTTTTGGAGACCTATTTGAAAAAATTGGCCAGTGATAGTCTTGTGAAAGTAAGTTTCAGGTGTGTTTTCAGTGCTATTTTTTCCTTTAATGTACCCGAAATTTATAGAAAGTCAAAAATTTTTCGCAGAACCTCAATTTGATACATGTACAAATTACATTAATCCTAACCGGCTGAAATTGGGCTGCCACGCCAGAAAAATCTGTTTTCGGGTCCTTTGTTTTTTTTGGGAATGAAGTATCCAATGTGATTTGAGATCATACATGTAAATCCAGTCTTGGATTCTCCTAAAGAAAAGTACCCAAAATATTTTTTAGAATTTTATCGTGTTGCATTATTTTGTTCCAATCAAATTTTAATGTTATATATACATGTGTACTTAGGGCTTTTGTCAAGATTGTGCTGGGAGCAGTTACTCTGTGTTACATTGCTTGTGTTATACTGATGTATTCTTCACCAGCTGCGAGGGAGCTTATAATATATTTACATCCTTGTGAGTTGTCACTCCTTCTATGATAGCAATATCTCAGAAATTATGCAAATGTCTTTGTCTTTCCACCTCTAAGATTGACACTGATTGATTTTCCTCTGGCTAATGCTAGATGATTTAACCTGTAAAAAGGTATCCCATAAAGAGTAAAAGGTTTTAAGAGATCTTAGTTTGCTTCTACAGAAATTGCATGTATGCTTTGAGGTAATTTTTCATTTCAGTACTACTAAGTTAGTTTTTTAACTTGGTAAATCTTCCTTAAATTGATTAGTGATTAGTGATTAGGGTCAATGCTCAGCCTATTGATTTGGGTTACTTTGCTACTTTGAATGGTTATAGCTTTCATGTATGGTTAGATACATAATCTTAGCTGTGCAGTCGATCTTTATCAACGAGAGGAATGTTGGAGCTGCCATTGGTGCCATTGGTGGGCATTTTCTAATGGAATGAGTACATTTTGACGAGTGTGTTAACGACTTTCTGGCTGATTTCTGCATAATTTCTTAAAGCCTCTTTTTCATACTTGTATCCTCTGTGAGAAATTCGACTGTGTACTTGGGAAAGATTTGAAACAGCTCCCATTTTGAACGACTTTCTTGATGTTCCCTCTGAAGAGTTTGTTGTTGCTGTAAGCCCATTTCTTTTGAGTTATCATCTGATGTTTTCAGTCTGTAATTGTTTTGGCTTAGATCGATCGTAATTTCCTGAAAGGCCGAGTTTCTTCTCTGTTTTTTTCTTTCAAGAAATGTTTGGCCTTACTGTAAAAATCATGAGTCTTTTCTATTCCAGACCTGTAATTCTCCGTACATGTAGAAAACAATTTCATTCAGTGAACGCTCGTGCATTGGCGTGACTCCGCCATTTTGTCACTGCTACATGTATATGTAGATTAAATGCCACATGTGGCTCTGGACCCGGTTGTTCAACAGCCGATTAACGCTAATCCCAGACTACTCCCAAATGCTGTTCAACACTGATATTCGGCAAAACTTTACATTAAAAGAAGTTGATCTTGAAAAACAAAAATAAGCAAATGAAACTTTCACCAAAAAGTTGAAAACAAGAAACAAAAGTTTATGCTAATCCTGGATTAAGTTAATCGGCTTTCAAACGAACAACCGGACCCTGCTGTCCAAATGTGAATAAATCAAAGTTTGGACCCAGAGTGGCCTGGGATGAATAATAAAACATTTAATTATAAATTATTATGGGGAATTTGCATGAGTTACTTTGTATGGTCAAGTGGATATTAAGAGACTGAGCGGCAGATCCAGATAGGGAGTTCAAGTTCAAGTTCGGGGGAGGAAAAAGGAAAGTCTTGGGGAGTATGAAATGTCTGTAAGAAGCGTTCTAGAGGGGGTGGGTATATTGGTGGGTATAATTTACCTAAAGCAGTTAAAAATAAAAATTAATCAAAAAAATATTAACTGCAGCCTGTATTTTTAGAGGGAGTTTCTATTAGCTTTCTATTACCAATATCTGAGAAAGCAATGTCTTCCCCTGCTCTAACAGAGACACTGTGACCAGAAATAGGGCATCTCTTACAAGATAAAGGGTCAAGATCTTAGTTTGCTCAGGACTATAACAATTACATATATTTTAGGCAATAAATTTGTATCGATTCATTGGGTAGTAACATAAATTAAGTAAAGAATTTTTGGTCTTCATTTTTTTTAAAACAATCAACTCAGAAATGAATTTTCTCTAATTTTCTCTTTTTCTTTCTCCACATACCAAGTGAAAAATCCATTTCATAACTTGTCAGATCCCATTTCTTTTGGTCTGCCTGTAAATACTGTTCATTTTTATATTGATGGTTCTGCTGGAAAATTAGGAGCATGGTAAGTTTGATTTTCGTGTTTCCATAGATTGTTTTTAGTAAGTGCACCACGTACCAAAAGGGACTGGTGTAATTTTTGTGTAACATGTACACTTCAAAGTAATTGCATTTCTGTTTCTCCAGCTTGCCCTCTATTTTCAAGAATTTACCTCTGAAAATAATGCTCTACTTCAGCATGTTCCTTAGTCCATCAGATCTCTGTGTTTAACTTCTTGAAAATGAAAGGAAAATTCATCAAAAGACCAAAGCAACAATTTCTTGAAGGACTATTTCTAAAGCCTTCATGTACTTTTCGAAATATCAAATATTCAGCTTGATAGTGAGTCCATGAGGACAAAAACAATAGAAACATGTTGGAATAAATGTGACAAAATATTTGCATATCATCCACTTTTCTTTGTCTTTGTCCTCTAAACCTCACGTTTGAGCTGAAAATTTTTAATATGTTGGAAAAGGCCTATTTTTGAGTAATTTTGTTTCACCTTTCATACAGTATGATTGACATCTGAGTTGGTATAATTTTAAGTGCTTAATATCATTTTTGTCAGTCAAAATGGATATGAGAACTGATTGACAAAATTATAAAAGTGTGATTTTGTGCATTGAGAGTTGGTGACATGCAAAGAGGGTGCAACTTGTTTTTTAGGCAATCACATACTTTGGAGGAAAAAGTTGTATTATTAGCAATCTCCCTTCCCAGCAGTTGTGTATGTGAAACCGCTGGAAATTTAGTGTGTACATGCATGTATTTAGCACTGGGTAAGTTAAATTTTAATCCGTAATTTTTTAAAATAAACTGTCATCTAGGGATATTCCATCTGTACATTCACCTGAGATAAAAGATTCATCGCAAGCCAATGAACATTCCCACCTCAAAGATGGTAGACCTGTTATTCTGTATCTTCATGGCAATGCTCATACAAGGTAGGCACACTGTTCTGTTGTTCAAAAGGTAAATAATGCTATCCAACAGTTAAATCACAGTCTATCCAGTGGATAAACACTTGCTAGCAAAACCAATTTAGTTATCCAGTGCATAGCATTATCCACCCTTCGAACAACTGGGGCCCGGAGATTACAAATATTACCTTGTGTACATGTATTCCACATGCTTTATAGTGAGGCCTTCCAAGTCACAATAATATTGTTGCCATTACCATAACTTTCTGTTATCAGTATTTCTGACGAGGTACAGTGTAACAACATAGTGGTGTGTCCAGGATGCTTGCCACTGATCTTCAAGAAGTCTTTTGTTGCCATTTTTTAGAATAATGTCTCTTGCTAGGTTTTCCCTTTGAAAGGCCTCAATAATAATTAGATCCCATCTATTTAAAATGTCTAGAACCCCTGATGTTACAGAGTTACATGTATGTAGTATAAAGTGGATTTACTATTTTTAATTTTGATAACTTTCTCATTGGTTTCTTCTGGAGTCCCTAGTGAAAGGTTGCAGGACTGGTTTAAATTGTTACGCTTGAATTAAAATGATATTCATGTTTGCCGTTTAGATTCTCCCATGCCTAGCCTGATTTCCACAATATGTACAGACACCTGTTTATTTTAACTGGAATTTTCCTATTTAATGGTCTGCCATTACTAACTTTAAGATCTTGAGAAAGCTGGATCAAGGAGAAAATGGCAGTCAAGGCTCACTAGTTTAAGAATGCAATTTTTGTGACACACACGTCAGGTCTAAAGGTTGCCGATAAATAGAGAATGGCCTGTAGCCTGTACGTTAAATAGTTCACACGTGAGTATGTTTGTTTCCTAGAGGTGAAGATTGCAGAGTACAACTCTGCAAGGTCAGTGTTTAAATCTTCCTCTTTGCATTACAGCCAATTAATGTCACCGTAACCCACTTGGAATCTGCAACGTTTTCTTTTGTCTGGGTTAAAACCAAGAATACCACGAGTCAGACTTCCTGTTACCTGCCTTTGTTATTATAAGTTCGTGTCAGTTACACATTTCTTAACCAAAGGTCTGCAGTTAGTGGTCTGGGGGGTAGGGGAAGAGAAACAATGGCAGGAAATACGTCTGCGTTTGCGGACTAACTCTTGGTGAGAGGTCAAAAAATTAATCTTACTGTGGGAAGATTGTGTTGCAAAGGTCATGAAAAGATCTCCCTCATGAGACTTCTGCATCTGCAGAAAATTGTCCTGAACAAAGCACTTAGCAGTACCCTTAGCTAGTTTGTCTGTGGTTAAGGTCGGACCCTCCCCCCCCCCCCCCTGCCCCACTCCCTTCAAGTATATAAACTGATAGTATTGTTTCCCATGAAATAATTGTGATATATTATTTTTATCTGTTCTCTAGCTTTTCAGTTCCTGGGGCTACCATGCCATAACGATAGATTATCGTGGTAAGTTAAAAATGCACACGTGACTTTTCAGTAGGAGGTTATAGGTTTATACTCCGGTACTGCCTTTACAATGACATCTAAGAGTTTGCAATTCCCCAAAGGTAAAAACTTGACGGTTTCTTTTTCTTCAGTGAAGGGGTTATCCTCTGCTGTGTGCCATAAGGAGTTTGGCTGGTGTAGTGAGCATTATGTCCAGGCCTCCTAGCTCCACGATCTTATCCAGGTGATCTGGTGACGTAATTCGGAGGACTGGGGTGAAAAATTTTAATGCCGTATCCCACAACCGCGCGTCAGGTCTACTTGAATGTTCATTCAGTAACAGGAAATGATTGTGGTAGACACGGAATGATCTGTTGAGTTTTGGCGATGGAAATACTGCAGGGAGTTTGGAAACAACACCTAAAGCCGTGCACAGTTGTGGAATACAGCATTAAAAATTTTCTTCCCAGTCCTCCGAATTACGTCAACAGTACACCTGGATGTATATTAGATCTGGCTGACTGGTGCTTTGCCTGGAGATCATACCTAAGAGGCACCTTAAATATGCTTTTGGCCATATCTAGTCAAACTACACCCTTCACAATCTACTCACTTAGATTGCAAGAAAGGATGGTTAGTTGTGCCAGTTTTCTAGTTACAGGTAGTTTCAGATTATGTCCAGAAATGCACACAGATTTCAATAAGCATCACGAAGTCTCCCCAGTTTCAACATCACTGGTCTCTCAAAATACAGACACTTAACGTCACAAAGTGTCCCCCAAATGCTTCTTTTTAAGTGAGGATAAACAGCTGCATTTGCCCTGAGATAAAAATAACTCTAACCTTTACCCTTGCCTTATTGTTGGAAATAGGTAGCCAAGGCTTCGACTTAAACAGACATGTTATGTTGGATATCAAAATAATTGGGCGTGCAGTGAAGCCTTTCTTTTACAAGGGTTACACTTAGGGTGCGTTCGATTGACCGTATTCCGGAATAGGAATACATGGAATAGAGGTTAGAAATCCTTCGTTTTTATGGAGATTCACATTAAAATTGTCAAACAACCGCTAAATGCTATTTTAAACATATCTGCCATATCCTTGTTGCTTCAAACCACTAGACATATCGTTTTGAATCATTGCTCCAGGTATTCTTATTCCGGAATAGAGCTAAATAGGGTCAATCGAACGCACCCTTAATAGCCAAAGGCTAATGAACTTATGGCCCTTGCTGAGTCCACGACCACGACAGATGGCCTTAGTGTGGACAGGTGAAAGTGGAGATGTTTGAAAATGATTGCCTAAAAGCATACAATCATCAAAATGCGGTCCTTTACATGGCCTTGAAAGTTATTGAGTTATTCTCAACTGTATTAACTAACTTCTGCCATAATTCAGGGATTAGTTAAAGTAATGCTGATGTTATAAAGATTGTAACCACTTGACCGTGTGTTACTGTTTTTTTTCCTTCATCAGGATTTGGTGACTCTGATGGCACACCTTCTGAAAATGGTAATAAAATGAACATGCATTTATAGGTTCAATAGGTTATCTTGGTATAGAAGCAAGAGTGAAAAATTGGCGTTGCTGGGTGAGTCATAGTCCATGGACCGTGGGATGTGTGTCAGTGACGCAACTGTAGGCACAAGTTCAATTCTAGAGTCAAGCTCTTTTTTGCAAGTTTGTTGAAAGCAACCCTTAAACCAAGCCCATTAATCTCTGTAAGAGGTAAAAATGGTGAGTTTTTTCAGACTACGTGGCCCATTGAGTGGGGAGCTTATCCTGGATCCCATGTGGTATTAGGCGACATGACTAGGAGTTACTGTAATTATTCTCCCCGTGGATGGGGTGCAAGTTCATCACAAGGTCTCACCCCTCCCCTAACCCAAGTCGTGGGCTTCAAAGCCCCTTTATAGCATGTGGCATGGCAAGCAAGGTCTGATCGCCGCGCCGTTTCTCTGGTGGAGTCAGAGAACTGGTGAAAGGGGTTTGTCGCCGCTTGGTAATTCATTGGATTTACCTAAATAGATATCTTTGATATCCAAGGGAATACTTATTTTTTTATTTTTCTATACACGCAGGACTTAT
>NC_090880.1:19769866-19784866 GCF_036669935.1 Montipora foliosa
CGAAACGCGGGAAAACATGTACGAGAAAGTTTCAATAGTGAACGCCAATCACGAAGCTTTGTGATGGAAATTTAAACCAATAGCAAGATTTCCTCCGATAGAGCAGTTTTCAAATGACTGTCGATAGTATAATTACGCGATTGATATTGCTACGTTTCTTGATTGGTTTAAAAATCTCGCGCCAGTTTATCAACCGATCAAAAGGAAAACCAAAGCCAGTCGCGACTGGCACGCGTGAGTTTTCCCGCGCTTTGAGCAAGTTACATAGAATTGCTTCGAATTTGGATTGGTTCATTGCGCTGTTTACACCTCCATTGATTGGTCGAAGTAATTACTTTGGTATTTGCTTTTCAACACTCAATTCAGTGAAAACCGCAGTCTAGAGGTGTTGCACGGCAGCCATGTTGCATGGCAGGAACAATGGATTCTTTTTCCTATGGGAACAAATGTTCTTTCTAATGCAAAACATTTTCATTGTTCCTGTCATGCAACATGGCTGCCGTACAAAAACTCTGTTAAATTGCTTCTAACAGTCTCGAATTATTAGTTTTGAAAACTTGCTGCGTTGCTGGTTTGCGTGGCATTTAACTCGTTTCTGAATCCCTAGCCTTTCAGGTTTCTTCCGTATTTCAACGAAACTGTCTTAGATGAAGTGGAAGACGTGTTTCGCACCGATAAAAGGTAACTCTCTTCGTGTTGTTTTAGTCGTCCAGCCTTGCGGTTGAGGATATCAATGTCGGTTATACCATTGAATCGTCAAGTCCTTTTATCGAAACGACTGCCTTATTGGTTTATAATTTCGCTTCTCATTTAGGATTTCTGTACACCGAAATTAAATTGTAAAGTCTTTGTTCGTTGGCAATTAAACTAGTTTATTTGGCACTAATCTTGGAGTAGCGCAAATTCGAGTACAATGGCCCAATTTCGATATTATTATTTATTATAGGCTTTGGGTCTGTCGGGGGTTCTGGCTGTTATTTTTATTCCCCAGAGCCTCGCGAAATCGTGTTCATTGTTTTAGTGTATCGAAATTTGTCTATTCAGATTTGTAGCTTCTTACGACTGATCGGCATCCAATTAAAATGGTTGCTATCCATCCTTATAGTTTTGTTTTAATTTGCCCGAGGTTAAATTTTGGCCTTTTTTTGCGTTTAGTCACAAATCGCACTCAAGCTTGTAAAGCGCATGCGCGAAGTTAACCAAAGCGCATACGTGGCATGGTTGTGCATGCGCGAAGTCTAAGCCACATTGAATGAAAATGGCGTCGTTGAAAGTAAGCATGCACATGGTGTCTAATAGGCTCAAACCACACAAATAAATGCACACACCGTTCGTCATAGACTCACACTAAAAGATGTCGAGCGTTTACGGAACGGGTGGGTCCGAGCACTTTACGAGAGATCACTTTACGAGCGCACATTTATGAGTGGACATAACAAGAATCATTGCCATTATTCTAACCTAAATAATAGATACCTAATAATCTAGCTGACATCTCCTTTGTATTTCTTTGTTTTTCGTTTGACGATACAGGGCATCAGGAAAGCCCGAGTTCACGCAGATATGCGTCTAGTTTCTTCTAATTTGCCCCCTCAGCGTGATTTTACTTTCCTTTTCAGGTTAGCGGATGTTTATTGTCCAATATTGATCTTACATGATCGAGAGGACAACACTGTACCAATTGAACTAGGCAAAAAGGTAAAATAGGCCTTCTTACAGTTATGTGCTTAGTTAAGTGGCCTTTGTTATTTATTTGTTAAAGCAGGTTGAAGTTTTGGCAGCTATACAGCTGATGTGGACCTGCTATACCCACCCACCCATATACACACAGAGGACAGCCACAACACCGGGAACTTCATCCCCTACTCTTCTCAAATAGTGTGTGGGTTCTTTAACGTCCCACAGGGAACTAATGACCATCGTTACATGGAAGATATTTGTGAGACCGGACCTCCAGCTTATCGTCCTTATCCGAGAAGACTTGGAAGTCTAACCATTTGCGTATGTAATTACAAAGGTAGCACTTTCTCCTCAGTTATTTAAAGACCCTGAGTGTTGGTCCGGCCGGAGTCGAACTCACGACCTCCCGCATGGCACTCTGGTGCTCAACCAACTGAGCCACCGGGGCGCGGTCAATTAAAGTAAGGCTGGAGTTGACCTTGTTGTGATACAGACCTCCTAAATGCATGCTTTTCTTATGTTAAGGATGTTGTTCTCATGCTCAGTAGTCGGAATCTACATAAGAAAAGCAGTGAGGTTTGTATGAAAACAAGGTCAACTGTGGCCTCACTTTCATTCATAAGTCAATTAACTAAGCACACAACTGTAAATTAGTCTGAGAGTTACAAAGATTATCGCAGTCAAACAGAAACGCAGTTGAGGAAAAAGCCTGAAAAACTCCAGGCTGGAACGGGATTCGAACGCATGACTGTTACAATAAACAGGTGTCTTTTTTTGAATCAAGGCTTAAGACTTGGGTCAGTGAGATTTTCGTTAATGACGTTTTGAAATCCAAAGAAAAAGAAGAAATGTTTTTTATGGTCACAGTGGCACTTTGACTTCGTTCTCCACCCATCTTCATGCATGTTTGGGTTAAAATTGTATTTGCCTTAAAGGATTTTTAGAGCGTGATTTTATTTATTTATATATATATTTTTTGTTACTGAGGTTGTTTTATCATTTAATATGTTGTATTTTATTGCAGTTATACTCAAGCGCCAAGAGCTCAAGGCGACCTGACGCAGATCCAATTGAATTTATTGAATTTGTAGGGTACGGCCATCATGATATTTACCAATCAGAGAGGCTACCAGGAATCTTAAGGTATTGCACTTTCGTTTCATTGCCAAACTGACAATTGCTCTTCCGTGGAGCCTCTTGGGTAGACATTGGAGACGTTTAAGATCTACGACGGCGATGCCGAAGAAAATATCACTTCAAAATATAACTTTGCACATTCGTAAGTCTGTCGCAATTATTTATTATTCAATCTCGTTCGCGTCGTATAATGTGGACGAAAATAAATTGGTACGCGTGGTTTCAGGGTAAGAATAGAGAAAAAACTTAAAATTTACATTTTTGAGCCCAAGTTGTCATTAAAACCTCAGATTTTATGATTTTATGATTTCATGTCGTTGTTACGCAAAGTACCGCAAAAATATGTGCTAAGGTGCGTGCCGCATGCGCAGCACGATTATTTTTCGTCTTTTAACCAATCATATTACTGCTTTGTAGCGTCTTCCTCGATGTCGCCGTCGTAAATCTTAGTCCCTGTTCTTTAATCCTCACGCATTCATTTCGTGACAAGTCAAAAGAATGTCTTTGAAGGAGGGTTTGGGAACACGGGTTCCAATCCCCCCCCTAACTACTGTAGTTGTTGTTTAAATGCCAACCTCGTTCCCAGGGCCTCTCTTTTTTTCCCTCGAGAAAGTACCCTGGTTGCGACTGGTCACGTGTCAGCTAGATTTTTGCAAATCTCAGAAAACTAAATGAAGGTTCTTGGCTTTACTTTTCACTGATATCAATTACAAAAAAAGGAATATGTGTTTTTTTTTTCCTCACCCGACCTTCCTTTTAGTGTCATGGTGAGAATATATGAAAAAAACAATTGAAACTGCACCAAACCAAGTCTCTCCCTCAATTGAAGGATTATTCTTAATTGTCAGTTTCTTCCAAGTGAAGTATTATCGTTCATTTTGGTCACTGAAAGCTTGATAGGGATCATGGGAAATGAACATATTTCTTTTAAAAGCCAAACTCAAATGTCTGGACTCGCAAAACTCGAACCTGAGAACGTGTGATTAATAACCCCTTCACTTAACCACTACACTACCACATCACTAACTGCGAGGATGTTATATTTTATTAATGTCAATAATTTTTTCTTCCAAAAGTGCCGCTGTAAACGTTTATTAACACCCGCCAAGAAACAAGCTTACACAGTGAAAAATGTCGGTTAGCAAACGTCAAGAGAAAGCTAACCATTTTAAAATCAAGCCTCAGACTTAACCATTATCCAGCAATAATTTTATATATATACTAATTAGTTTTGATAAATAATCGTCTGTTGATCTGTAGTGGTTAAATGGATAAAAACAGTTTCTTCAAAGTGGGTGCTTCGAGTTAGAATACTGTCCAGATGCTGCTTTTACTTTTTTCTTTTCTTTTTCATACCACAAGTCCTGGGACAGAGTGATCAAAATGGAGGATAATACTTCATTTAAGGCAAACTGACAATGAAGGATAATCCTTCATGTGACGAAGAGATCGTGTTGAACTGCACATAGGAGGCGATTTTTCTAAGCGGAAATAAAAGAAGTCGAGCAGTTTCTGTAAAAGAAGCCTGGAAAAAAGTCCAGGCTCTTCGCGAACTTTCAGAAAGGAATAGCCCTTTTCACGGTTAGTTTTTCTCATTTGCATTACTGTGAAAAGGGCTATTGAGCTGCGTGTCTGGTATGTATATGCACTCATGGGTCGGCTGCCCCCTCCGTTAACCGTTTCATTCCTACGATCGAAACCTTTATTCTCCCAACTAGTATCAGAGTACTTTGTTGGGTAGTCATAAGAAATTGGTGTGATATCAGGATCACACCTCTTCGCTGATAATAGTCTTCCTTCTCAATACCTGCCTGACTGGCATTTCATTGAAATTGTGAAGAGAATTTACATACCGATCACTTGTAGGACAATCGAACATAGCTAGCACACTTGGCAAGTTTCATTAGGTAGCTTAAGAGCAACGACGACGGCGACAGCAGCAAGAACGTCATCTCAAAATATAAATTCACTTTATTGTAATCACTTCGTGACTATTTCAACATTTTTAATATGACAAGGGTGTGGTAGTACCTTATAAATGACACTGGTCGGAACGGCGGTTAATTTAGGGGAGAAAATGAAAATTTATCCTCGATTGGTGACGTTCTTCATAAAACCTCAAATTTGGCGATTTCACGCACGTGCAGCGCGAGCAAAGCTATTGTTTTTGCCCTCTAAGGGCCGATTTACACGGTAAGATTTTTGTCGCATGCGACAGCGGCTTACGACAAGCCCACGACATGATTTACGATTGTCGTGTACGTCAGAAAAAATGTCGTAGCATTTTAAGGGCCGATTTACAAGATTTTCGTCGCATGCGTCAACGGCTTCCTTAAAATGCCCCGCCGGAGACGCTAACTTGTAGGGGGTTTTGGGGAAATTCTCCGCCAGAAAATTTTGAAATCTTGAAGCTCAGAAATACTACTTTCAGCATTCTAGACGAGATATTAAAAAAAAAAACGTGGATCATCCGTAAACTGACAGATTTTTGTCCTTTGCTTGAAATTGGGTGCCCCTTCCCCCCCCCCCCCCCTTCCGTCCACCGTCCCTGATATACAAAGCGACCGGACGAATAATAACTTGAATCAAACCGTAATTTCCCAATTTACAAAATAGGTGCGCAATGCGTACGTGTGTGGCTTACAAATTGCAGTTTCAACATTGAGTTCGCCCTTGGAAGCTTAGTGACGTTTACTGTTGGGTATGTTACTTCAGGGCTTATAGGGCAGTTAGTAATGATAAAGTGGATAGGTCAGTAGTAATGCAAAATACTTTATCTTATCGAGGTGACTTTACTCAGACTGAAACAATGTATTAGTTTCTTTCAGCGTACAGTGACTCTACTATCCTAAGACTACACTGAGCTTGAGAAATTGATACTTCCATGTCACTGAACCATTCCAACAAGTTGCATACCATGTCATGAGACTAGAATTCCACAAAATTGCTATTTAATGTATTCTAATAGCATCACTTGCTTGTGGGAGGGAGCCTTCAAATTTCCTTAAAATTCAAGTAATTTACAAAACAAAGCAAACAAATCAAGAGCTTTGCAAGGACTCAATTGAGACTTTCAAGACAATAGAAACCCATCTAATACTTCTACAGCAATGATTACTGTAGAAGTATTGATAATGCGACATCACAAGTGAAGATATCCCAACAAAATACTTAAAGCTTTGCTATGATTCAAATGCTATATTGATGACTTTTAGTTGGACTATAAAAGAAGAGAAAGACATAGATTTGTACATAATACACCAGGTTTGATTACTTACTGAAAAAATAACAGCTATTTTTTTCAATAGTGTTAAATCAGGTAACTTTGAAAATGAAGTTTCACAATAATGCAACCTGTAGCCATAGTAGTGCTATATAGGTTAACAAGTACCAGTTTTTATTTTTTTCCGAGAGGGCACAGCATCGAATCCTGCAATCTGATTGGTTCTTTGGGCGGTCCTGATTTTCCTATCTCTGGCCATGGGCACGGTAACGCTCGGATAATTTTTGTCCTCTACCTTTAATTACCATTTTTTGACACCAAATCCGTCATTTACGTACAGAAGTTACTTTTTATTAGACAAGAGGTTTGGAAATAGAATTCAAATAAAAATATTTCTCTTTGAAACGATCAGTTTGTAAGTCGCATTAATACTATGTGTGGCGCAAACTGAAGTAAACCAGACCGTACAATGCTGGCCTGTCAGAGTTAAACTCCTGTTTGTGCAATCTGCCCTTAGAACGCACGCCGTCTGTAGCAAAGCTGGCTTGGGTGTTTTGAAGGGGAAAATGAATTCTCCATTGACCCCGTTGGAAACCTGCAAGACAAAAACAATCGGGTTTTGCCTTGACTCAAAAATCACACAAACAAAAAAGACTCACCTTATAAAAGAACGGAAAAATGAAACTTTAGCTCAACGATCGACGAAGAACCCCGCAGAAAGAAACACGATTCCTCGTACTGACAAAATAAATGGCTACTTTCCAACTTGCATGTACTTCGCCCGAACCCAGGTGAAGGAGAGCGGAAACTGGAGCCTAACCTTGCCGTAAACCACGTGACACGCAATCAAACAAATTCCGCAGTCGACAGCATAGTGTGGCTTTCACAGTTCGTGTAAGCCACACAACTAGCAAGTTTTCCTTGAAAAAGTTTCCTTGGCATTGTAAATGGAAAAATATGACAACTTTTTCCTTGACAAGTATCCTTGTTCAAAAACTAGCATGCTAGGTTTTGAACAAGGACACTTGTCAAGGAAAACTTGTCATATTTTCCATTTACACTACCAAGGAAAACTTGTCAAGGACGATATTTGCTTGTGTAAATTACTTGTCAAGTGCACTTGACAAGGAAAACTTGTCGTACTTTCCATTTACACTACCGAGGAAAACTTGCAAGTGTGTTCAGTGGGCACGTTTTCCTTGACAAGTGGGCTTGTCAAGGAAAACTTGCTAGTGCAAATGAGGCTTAAGTGAATATGTGAAATGATAAACTTCTTTCTCTTTTTTCCATTGCAGAGACTTTATCAAGACATGATGACTTCACGGGTGAGATATGTCCTAGCTTCAAAACTGGAAATTTGCTTGCAAAGATAAGAAAAACTTTTTTGGAAGGACAACGGAATAGAACTGAGCCACTAATCCACAACGAATTGTGAATTGGAAGGATAGCAAGCTAATAATTTTAATAGTTCTTCAAAGGAAATGTAATCAAAAATTATAGGGGAGGGTGGGCCGGAGCAGAAAGGGGGTGGGTCATCAGTTTTTGAGCCCTTAGCAAGGGGTGGGTCGTTCGATTGTCAGCGACCCATTGGGGATGGGTCATCCTATTTTTAAAAGGAATAGGCACATTGTTAAATAAGTATTTTTTGAATGATCGAGGGCTTGATTCTGTTGAAATAGCTAACAATAACTTGAAAGCATGGCGGCTTTAACGACGTACAATTTTATCTTTGTTCGTAAAATACAACTGTTAAACCGAAATTTAAAATGATAAAAAAAGAGATCTCAGATGAAGCTCAGATGAAGACGATATTCCTCTTGGAAAACTTGCCTCTATAAACAGTTCGAGTGACAGTGACAGCAATGTGCCATTAAGCAAACTTCGCAACGCATAATTTGATGGCACCAGGATGAGAAACCTTAAATAATAACAAGTCACTAATTAAACATGGCTTACAAAAGCTGAAAGAGTTAAATAATATTCTCGTTAGTTTTACATGCTTTTGTATCTGGTTAAGAAACAAACCTAATGCCGTAAATCAACACCACAACAACTTCATATACAAATGTGGTATAACTGATTATATAACAAAAAAAATCCTTTATCAGGGGGTGGGTCATGTAAGTTTCAGCCTTCATTTAGGGGTGGGCCAAATAGTTTTGTGCCAAAAGTAAGGGGTGGGTCATGTGTTTTTTATCTGCCACATTTCCAATTGCTCCGGCGACAGCTATTATCAGTAATTGAAGGATGATCGCGCAATGTAGTATTATGTACGCTGTTCCCAAGCCGATCTGTAATTGGACTGAAGCGTTTAGACTACACTTAGTACAATATTTTGTGGTTATAAGACATTTACTGGTCTTCTTACTAATTATTACAAACTGGGTCGAGTCAGAACATTACTAAACAGAGTATATAAGATCGACAATTCCCGGGTTGGTTTTCATCTGGATGTTAAAAAGCTTATTTTCTTACTACGGAAAAATTGTTTTCCGTCTTGGGTCATCGACAAGATTATTCATAGGCATCTTTCTAAGAAAATGAATCCTTCTCTGAATGGGCGGGACGCCTCATCCAACTCCGGGAAAACTTCTACGCACTTCTATAAACTCCCTCATGTTGGCCGGTTTTCTAAAAGCGCCCAGACTAAGTTAAGACAACTACTCAAACATTACTGCAAAGCTGATTTAGATGTTAAGTTGGCCTTTAGTACGTTTAAACTTAGAAACATATTCAGTACCGCAAGGTCTACGTTCGCATGTCGTTTATAAATTCTCGTGTGCTGCCTGAATGCTAGGTACATTGGCGAGACCACTCGCCACCTTTGTACACGTACTCGTGAGCATCTCCTGTCGGACAAGTCTTCGCATGTTTACAGGCACCTGAAGTCATCTAGGGCCTGTCATGACCCTTGTAATACAGAATGTTTCGCGATCTTAGATTCTGCCGCCTCAAAATTCCAAATTAAGATCAAAGAGGCATTGCACATTAAGTGGGAAAATCCCATTCTTAATCAGCAGTTGAGGCATCTAGACTTGTCTCTTTCTTTTTAATTACGTTGTTCCTTTTGTCTCTTATTTTATTGTTATGCGCGCTATTTTTGTTTTCCGTTCATTCCGTATTTCATATTCTAATTATATAGCTACATCAAAATCCAATATTGCCAACAGATCTATTTTTTATTAATTTTTGCCAACTGTCCAAATTTAAAATAAATTGGATAGTTTTTGCCGGAACGTTTCCTTCAGCTTTGAACAAACCGTCCAATTTGGGGAAAATCTGGATACTTTCCATCAACCAATCAATGTCTTCAATGTCAAGATAAATAAATGAACCGAGTATTGGCCAATCAGGTTGCAGCTATTATCACTGCTTTCAAACGTCAGCAAGCGATCATCGCTCGCAGGGTTTTGTTTTGTGTTGATAATGGCCGAATTTCCCCGACTTTTCTCTCCACCTTTTTGACGACTCAGAGTTTCAAATGGAGTCTTCAGCTAGGTTTCCAGAGATAGATGCTACTGATTTACTCGAGATGAGGAAGAATAATCAGAACAAGAATACTCAAAGAAGCACATACAATTGGGTTTTAAGTGTTTGACCTGTGGCGTGCTGAGCGAAGCGAAGTGAGAAAGCTTGAGGAGATTCCCGAACACGAGCTTGACGACGTTCTTTGGATGCTATAAATTGTACGCAAGTTTTGACGCGTTATTTTGTAACGTACCTTAATATAAATTCAAATGTACAACCGTTAAAAGCTCATTTGCAACTGAAGATGACATGTTATAAATTCAAATGTAACTTCAAATTAATTCTACTTTCAACTGAAGATGGTCGTTGCACGACCGAAAAATGTGTCGTCACTTTTATAAAAATTGATGTTAGTCTGCATCTTTCGAGATGACATGAGAATGTTGAAACATGTTTTGTAAGTTGAAAACTGTCGTTTCTTTCTTGAGAGTAAACGTAGAGTCTACGCGCTATCACAGAGGATCCCGCGCAGAGGACGCTGGAGAATGGAAGGGAGGAAAAAGGCTCAGCGCGCAGGCGAGCGCAATGGTCATAGTTATTTCAATTAATATTAATGATTGTGAGGCATCGATTATGTTAAGTCTTTGCCAGCAGTTGCAGTTTGTGTACCAGGTCCCTCTAGCGCATGCAGGTGTCCGGGTGAAATACCATCGGTTGATTTACGGCAAACGGAGACCCGCATGTCGGTTCGTCGCCCCAACAACGTCCACCAAAGAGCTCTTCTGTACAACGGATTTCTCCATGCGTAAATGAATACATCCAATGCTACTTTGATGAAAAGCATTAGGTCACTGATTCGAAGCACGCAGTGGATGTTGAAATTTTCTTCACGATTTGTTGGCTTCTTGAAAAGAAAAATGTAGAAAGCAACAACGTGCAATAAGCATGAAGCTAAAAGAATAGCTGCCAAATAGAAAATCATGACTGTAAATTGTCGTTCGCTGTGTCTGTTTTTCAATGATTCTGCGATGTTCGCGCATGAATTGTGAAGTAATCTGCTGTGTTTAAGGTGACGATTGAAAGACAAGAATAGCATAACTTGCACGACCACCAAGGTGGCTGATATAAGCGTAGGATGTAAAATGAGGTGTATTTTTGAGTAAGTTTGATTGTCAATGCCAGTGAATTGAAGCATATTGAAGCAAGTGACGTAAACAGAGCTGACCGCTAGGAAAGCGAATACGCGATTTCTGGAGACAATTGCTTTGAACTGGTGCGGATACCTCACCGCGATATACTGACAAACTGAAAGCGCAAGGACTATGAAGTATGACTCTGTTATTGTAACGCCAGAGATAATCCCACCAATGTGATACATCAATTTATAACTCAAACTCGCTTTGTTCCTGAAATTTGCGATGTAGTACGACACAAACATCGGCTCCACGAAGCTTCCCGTTAGGAGGTCGGCCACGGCAAGACCAGCGATGAGATAAGTAATCGGTGTTCGGAAACAGCGCAAAGGATCTCTGTAAATCGCAGTCAACAGAAGAGCGTTGGGAATTGCTGTAATCGGTGATAAAATACATAGGACAATCGCGGACGCCAGTTTTATGTAACGAAACGTTCGCGATTCGGGAAGAATTTCAGCTGACGATTTTGATGTCAAATTCATGATCTCTTGCAGAGGCGTAATATTTTGAGCCATTCTTTGCCTTCTTTTAATTACGGCTAAACATCAATCTATAAGTTAAACAGAATCAAAATTAATTACTGGCACTGATAAGAGTACAAAAGTGCATTCGATAGTAAATATTTCTCGTGAGTCAGAGTGTCAAGGGAATGGAAAAAGAAAGGGGCGCTGGAGCTCAAATTGGGGACACTGTAGACAGAAATCAACTGAAATGAGAAAAAATCAAATCAAATTGTTCGTTTTTAAGGCCGGAGGGGAAAACCGGAGTACCCGGAGTACCCGGAGTACCCGTAGGAAAACCTCTCGGAGCAGAGTAGAAAACCAACAAACTCAACCCACATATGACGCCGAGTCTGGGAATCGAACACGGGCCACATTGTCCACATTGATGGGAGGCGAGTGCTCTCACCACTATGCCAGCCCTGCACCCAAGGAACAAAAACGGGACTATATGATGTACCAACTGAAGAGATAGCAGCAACCCTTGGTTCGGTGATAAAGGTTGCGGAAGTAGAGTGTTTAAAGATTGGTAGTTGCTCGACTTGACCTCTAAACAATCGGAAATCGGAACGAAAAAGCTGTCCACTCTAGCAATGCTTGTTTTCGTATCAAGTGAGTAAAATCGTCTTGCGTTATAAAGAGCAATACTAAATATGGCCGGTTTAGGGGTGAAAGGGTTCATGGGACGGGTCAACCCTGCACATACTTAAAATCGATTGGCTGGACTTCTGAATAAAATAGGAAATACATCTTCCCTTACATGACCAAAGTGAAGAGACTATCTTTTTTTGAAACAAAAAATTCGAATATACCAAAAGCAATGAAGGGTAGTATCTCAAAGTTGACCTAAAAGGGGACGTCTGTAGCGGTTTTGCAATAGTTCATATCAGAAGTTTCTTCGTCATAGAAGAATAGCTTGTCGAATTTTTGCCACAGCTTTAACCATTACAAGACTGCCAAGCTGTCACCATGTCTTTCCGGCATAGCGTTGCCTCACTGGTGTCTTTAAAACTAGTATACTTGGTGGAGTTAAATTTCGGGTTTCGTTCGGGCGGCCGAATTAGCGTACGAATGTGTTCGAAACGGAAGCGCGAAGCGCACATGTCGCAGGTTCGAATCTACCCTTCGCTCTTAATTGACCTTACTTCATTATTTTTAGGGGTAGTTCTGAATTTTATTGAGTTATCAGAACTAAAGTCTCAAAAGTCGTAGTAGGATATATATCCCAATGCTCTGCATTTCATCAATGATCTTTGATTTATGACTCTCCGGTGGAAGAGTTTTCTCGACAGTAAATAGGTACCTATGGTTTTATTATTCCTATGGAATAATATCTTAGCCACCCTGCGAGCAGAGCCTCCTTTGGTCTTTTTCTTTACTGAGGAGGAGAAAAGTAGGCTCTGCCCGAATCGCGTCAACTCTTTGAAGCCGCCGCAGCCCGAGCTTCTGGACTAGTCAATCTTGTTTTCTCTCGTCAAACCGGTTTTTCCAGTGCGAGCGTCCGTTTAGTGACAAAACCGATGGTTATAATTGAGCCCGCTGTACCATGAAAAACCAAGATGGCGGCAAGATGCTTGGGTTCGAGACTGTATCCTGGCAACATGCAGCGCATATTCAACAAAGATCTTACTCGATTCATGCAGAGCCTTTCTCGAGAACGCCAAAATCGAGCAAGCAAAAGAAAGGCTCTGCTTGCAGGGTGTATCTTAGCCAACGATCATTCAATTGTAGCTGAAAACATTACAATCTTTGTTGAAAGGCAATGAAAGCCTTTCGGCCTTTCAGTTTCTGCAACAGACTTGAGCGGCGGAGATCTAACCCGAAGGTCGTGTGTTCAATTCCCTCCCTGGTCAGAGTTTTTCTCTGTCTGCTTGTGTGGGCCCATTTCCATCAGTAGGGCTAACGCTCACATGGTTCATATGGGATAGAAATCTAGCACTTCACATTACACTCTATTCAGTTAACTCTGTTTAAAATATAAGTGCTACACGGCCAACGTTTGTATAAACTTAACCTTTCCTTAGACTTGAATGACCACGATTTCACATATTTTTAGCTGTATCTTCCTACCTGTATGTTTGTGATGTTGTTGTTGTTGTTGTATAATATTACACTTGAACTTTGATTGTATCTTATACGTAAGGAATTTTACTTTAATTTGATTTCAGTGTCTTTTAAATTGACTTATAGAAGCACGATACCATGCGCTGTACTTCTTTAAACGTTACTGTGTATGAATAAATGTCTAGCTAGCTAAAATCGGGGTCAAAAGACTTTGGGACACCTGTCAAATTTCGGCGAAAAGTAGAGAATTTACGTACATGCTTCCCGCGGCATCGTTATATAAGCAACGCGTGTTCTTCTTTCGCTGCCATTTTCGGCCACATTGGTATACCTTCAAATAACCGGGTAACGCAGAGCACTTATCTCGGCCAGTTCGGCTGTCACTGAACAATAAACTGAGATTACTTTTTTTATCGACTACAGGCTTTTAAAAGCCAAGGTCATGTTGGTCACTCGTAAATGCTTGCCACCACTCAATTCAAGGGCAATCTTAACCAATTAATGCTTTCGTAAATAATATCGTCAACATGTTTAAGACTTCAAGTTATTAAGACCCCATGGCCGCATTTTTACCTCCAGCCTGGAAGAAGGGGCGTTGCGTGAATGTGAAATCAAGATTATTGCCAAACAAGTTCTTTCCTTGGGCACTAAACCATTTGTTATTTTCAAAAAGTGGTTTAATCGGTTCAGGAATGAAAATCGATTTTGTATTGTCAACTGGAATTAAATAACAACGGGTTACCGTCACGCGCCATAAACCTCACACCAGGCTAGTCAGTAGATGAATCGCGGCTGTGAATATGTCCCTGTCTCCCATCCCACATGAGGTATTTTGTAACAGGGCATTGTTTAGCATCATCCAATCAGTGTGGAGCAAACAGCGTGACGGTTGCTCCTTGGCACACGAAATCCCGGCCGCGGATGCTGGTCGCTTCGAAAGCTGCATTTCTCGAAAATTATTTGGCGGTTAGCGCTTGGATTTTGAATGGATCTTCGATTGAATGGCACGAGAAGAAGCGTCAACCTTTCAGTTTATCTGGTGTTCGATTTGAAAGCCGGGCGATTCTAATTTCTGGGTGAAAATCGGCTTGACGCTGGAGCGGTCGAAAATGAGCTTTCCACCCTTGTCTCCTTCTAAGGACGTGTAGTAACAGTCAAAGGAAAACCCACCAAATCGCCCAAATTCACCATTTTCAGCCGCAGAAATGACAATACACAACAACTGAGGTAGCTTTACGTTTATTTTGAGCTTTAACATAGTCATTTCTCGATGTAAATTTACTATATTAGGACTCTTCAATATTTCCCATACATTTCTTTATATTTCGAACATACAAACAGACACACTGTTTGTGTGGGAGCCCTGTGGTCTGCAGTGACGCGAGCTTGGGCTGCCTATGAGGCAACGTTACAGTATTTGGTCAAAATGCTGGACAGGAGCGTGTTGTGATGAGTTGAGTTCTTTTATGTACCACAACAATAGGGGGACTAACTGTCCTAATGATTTAATACAAATAATGGTTGTTGGTAATCAGTTATAAGGTTGTCGCAGTCAGCTGGTAAGTCTTTGGAAACAGTATTTTAGTGATGCAATCCACTTACAAAAATTTCTGATACTGGCAAAAGCAACCGCCATTTTTGTCCCGTGTGTTTGGAGATAGCTTATTCCGTTCAATTGGAAGGAGTTTTCTTTTAGTATGAGCGTCATTTGTAAGCATTTCTCTTAAAAAAAAAA
>NC_090880.1:19794866-19812366 GCF_036669935.1 Montipora foliosa
TTAAAAGATTCTCCCCATGAGACACTGTCAATTGAAAGTATTTTACTCCAACGCTGTAAGCGAGCTGGAGTTGACTGGTGTAGTTTAAAATTCAAGAGCCAATAAAAATCTCGACATCTTAATTTCTCTAAATTTAACACTATGTTCTCATCAAGCATAAAAGATGGGGCCCCTTGGACAAAACCCTCCACGCTCGTGTTATCCATCTCTCCCACTTTTTTAGACATAAAGCTTGGTATTGCGCTTAAAACTTGATAGTACTCAAGAAAATTTGATTAACAATCGGCAACGTTTGTTGGAATGCCCTCAGCTTGGAAACGTTGGTAGAGATGTGAAACACGGCCAAGTGAGGACGAGGATACATTGGATGAACGCGGTTCAGGGCGTTCGGGTCCGTTATTAACAGGGTTGGACTGTTCGGGAGCAACACTGGCTGAGATATTAGAAGTCTCAGCACCACCAGGGCTGGGCTTGCCAAACTGGAGCAACGAGAATTAGTTCTGTTTGGTCGGTTGTTACCTTCGTCAAGGTTTTCGATATCAGATTGAAGGGGAGGAGGAGGGGGGGGGGGGGGGGGGTAGCCCAGTTTATCGTGAAGGCGTCTGTGTGGATGGCTCCCGGGTCGCGTCTCCAAATGATTTAATCCGCGAGTTGACTGGTTAGACGACTCGCAAATAGATAGGTGTGACAATTCAGCAGAAAAGGCTGAATAATTATTGGGTGCAACTTCCACTCGCTCCTGTCCGTGAATTCTCTGGACTCCTTGTCCGCTGAGACGTTGTCTCTTCCTGGGATGTGAGAAGCTATCACAAGGATGTCTCTTTCCTGACACCAATCCCACATCTCTAATACCAAAGTCATAAGTTGGGGGGAACGTGTACCCCCTTTGTTGTTGATATAAGCAATGCCGGTCCTATTGTCTAGTTGCAGAGATGTGGTTACGTGAGACCTGCCTTCGCTTTTAGCTGTAGATAATTGATGTGTTGGAGAGACTCTTTTTGGGACCATTTGCCATTGGTCTGAAAGGATTGATGCACGACACTCCAACCTTTCTTGGAGGCGTCGGTTGTGATGATCATATCCTGCGTAGGAAGGTGTGCGGGACTGCCATTTGCATTTACGGTGTGTTTCAACCACCAAGCAAGCTCTACTCTGGCACTCGGTGACAGGGCAATCAAGGCATCGTGAAGTGGAGCTCGCCAAATAGCTGGTCTCGAGGACTCTAACAGACCTATTAAACTTGGAAGGTTTCACAGTGTGATACTTTGAGAAACGAGCAGACGGCGACAACAGTCTAGAATTTTGTCGGTATTTTCTGCCGGGAGAGATAGTATCATGCACGTTGAGTCTATTTGGAAAACCAGGAAGGTTATCGCTTGTCTTGAAATCAGTAATGATTTCTTGAGGTTTATTGTAAAACCTAGAGACTGAAGGAGACTCACTACCAGTTGAGCATTTTTCACAGCTTCCTCCACTGTTACAGCCAAAAGAAGAAAGCCGTCCAGGTATATAAGGACTCGAATGGTCCTCAGGAATGCAGCAACAGGTTTTAGAGCTTTCGCAAAATTCTGGGGGCTGAACACAGGCCGAATGGAAGAGCTTTGAACTGGTAACATCTTCCCTTCCAAAACAAGCGAAGGAACTTTCGAGAAGTCTCGTGCACGGGCACAGAAAGGTAAGCATCTTTTAAATCTATATTTGTCATAAAATCTCCTGGTAAAAGCAACGTCTTTAGGCAACTGAGGTTTTCCATCTGGAAATGCTCGTTTACAATGAACTTGTTCAAAGAACTTAGGTCTATCACCGGATGCATAGATCCTCCCTTCTTGGGTACAAGAAATAGGCGGCTGTAAAAACCGCCTCCGGTAAAAGGGCTATTTTGTATGGCCCCTTGTTGCAATAATTTATCTCCTTCACTTCCTGGGATATTAGGAGTGCCTTCTACCCGATGCTTCGGTAAATGGTTGAGACTTTTGAAAAGAAGTTTTGAGGAAGCTTATCTTGTAACCTGAAACAATTGAGAGAATCTGTGGGTCCGATGTTAGGGTTCTCCAAGACACTATGCACTCTGAGAGTCTGGATGACGTCCTTTCTAGGGAGGGGGACGAAAAAGCCCGTTTTTTGAACGAGGCCCTTGGTAATTTGACTGAGATTTAGAAGTGTTTGAATACCCAGTGGATTGATACTTGTTAAAGGTGTCTCTATGTTTGCTTTGAGACTGAGAACTATTATTGCGTCTAGAAAAGGATTTCCCTTTAGTTTGTGCCAAATTTTTCGTGAGACCCCTTGACAACTCGGCCGGTTTTGAGGCTAAAGAGGGGAAATCATCTCCAAATAGCCATGATTTTTCATTAGGAAGAGGTAGTTCCACGAGGTTTGTCCTCGAACGGTTTATGGCTGCGAGGACTCTCTGTCGTCTCAAGATAGATAGCTGAGTATTGGGTCGAACAGCCCATGATCATCACTAGATTTCGCCGAGTTTTGGTGTCTTATTAGACTCTGTTGGTGCCTTAATAGGCGCTACAGGTGCCTGAATACGCTCTACGTGTGCCTTAATAGGCTCTACGGGTGCCCCAACGGGCGTAGTAGCAGTCTTAAAAAGACACTTTGGTCGCCAAAGGCTCACCTATGTCCAAGACTGACGTTTCGCCAGCCATAATCGACACAGCATCGTCATCAGTATCTGCAATAGATTCTGGCTGATTTGCTTGGGACTCTAACGAGTCTATTCGGTTGGAAAGACGTTCAATCGACTGAAGAATCTTCTGAAGGGAATTGTTTTCGTCCTTGCGCCGTTTCGGCGGGGACCCTTCATGATGTATGTCAGGCGACGATAGAGTTTTGGCGGGAAAATGACGACCGGTAGCGAGTCCTTTTAAGCAACTTGTGTCGTCTATGGAACATGTTCAGCGATTTTAAATATCCGAAAGGTTTGAAGCACAAGGAAAAAAGCCACCGAAGCATCATGGGTCCGCGAGATCTAAGTACCAGGGCCTTGTGCGTATACCCAGGCTCCTTGTATTGTTTATTTAGGGGGGTTCGCCCTTCTGTTGGCGTTAAAAAGAGGTTTGATGCACTAACTGGGAAATTCCTACCATTTGTTGTCTCATATATTTCGAACGGATTAGATCACCGCTGCTTTACCGACTAAGCTAAGGTCGTGGGTTCAATTCCCACCCTGATAGGAGTTTTTCTCTGTTCTTGTGTGGGCCCATTTCCACCAGTAGGGCTAACACTCACATGGTTCATATGGGGTAGATACTTAGCACTTCACATTAAACTCTAATCAGTTAAGTCTATTGTGTGGTAGCCTCTTGTCCGTCTGAGTGGTGAGATATCCTCATTTTCCGTTACAGGTTCTGGGTTGTGGTCGTACCATTTGTCCCCACATTCCACTCCAAGCTGTTTACAGATGTCCCAATGAAAACGGTTACCCTTAGCTACTTATTATTATTATTATTATTATTATTATTATTATTATTATTATTATTATTATTATTATTATTATTATTATTATTATCATTATCTTGTTTTCGCACATTGGACTTCCAATGGAACTTCCGTACTCCAGGAAGCTTGGTGACAACAAGTCTCCTCAAACTTCTAGGACCTTCCTAAGAATCCTTGCCGTTTTCAAAATAACACTTTTCTGAAGCTCGTCTATATTGGTCTCTATACCAATATTCTCTAGTCTCTTCTTTAGATCTTTTGGAACTGTTCCAAATGTTCCGATTACAATAGGAATTACCATTGTTTTCATTTTCCATAACTTCTTCAATTCTCTTGCTAGATCCTGGTATTTCACTACCTTCTCGACTTCTTTCTCCTCAATACGGCTATCATATGGTATTGCAAAATCTATTATTTTGCAACATTTATTTCTCTTTTCAACAACAATCATGTCCGGTCTTCTTGCCTCTATCACGTGATCAGTCTGTATCGTAAAATCCCATAATATTTTACATCTCTCATTCTCTAGTACTGGCTCAGGTACATGTTCATACCTCTGCTCGTTGACAATGAAACCTTCCTCTTTACAAACTTCCCAATGGATCTTCTTACCCACCCAGGCATGTCTCCTTTTATATTCCTTTTGTGCTAATTTAGGGCATTCACTCACAATATGATTTATGCTTTCATCCACCTTTCTACACATTCGACATTTACTGTCCTCTTGAGTTTGATATATTCTAGCTTTCATCAGATTCGTTGCAAGCGCCTGTTCTTGTGCTGCCATAATAAGACTCTCAGTCTCCCTTTTTACACTTCCTTTCTTTAACCAAAACCAGGATTCATTCCCCAATATTCCTCCGTCTGTCGTACAAATTGTCCGTGCATAACCTTTTCCCTCCACTGTTCCTTTCTTTCATTTTTCTTACGTATCTTATACTCGACCTCTGTTTCATTATTATGACCACCGCTGATCTTTCTAGCGGCCTTTATCAGTCTTTCATCACTATCATTGATATATCTCTCCAACCCCAAGGTAGCAGATTCTACACAGTCTTCAACACTAATCAGACCTCGTCCACCTTATTCTCTCGGTATGTAGATACGATCGACATTACTCTTTGGATGGAGACCATTATGCATGGTAATTTAATTTTCTAGATCTTGTAACTCTGACTTTCTTCAGTCCAGGAATGCAGCAGAATATCTCAGGAGAGGAATAGCCCACGTGTTAATAGCTTTGACAAGGGTTACCCCCATTAAGTTTCGTTTCTAAAATCTTCCGTACCCTCCTTTTATATTCTTTGGTTACTGTTTCTTTCATCTCCTCATGTTTAATCCTGTCAGCTTCTAGTATGCCCAAATACTTGTAACTATCACCGTCTTTCAGTCCTTGTATGGTTTTGTAGTCCGGTAATTTTATACCCTCTGATTTAACAACTTTTCCTCTCTTCATTACTAATACAGCACACTTTTCTATTCCAAATTCCATCCCTATATCTTCACTGAACACCCGCACCGTTTGGATTAGGGAGTCCCCATCCTTTTTCATTCATGGCGTAGAGCTTTAAATCGTCCATAAAAAGGAGATGGTTGATTCTCTCTCTATCATCAGAGAATTTGTATGTTGGCTCGGCTTTTCTTAAGATGTGAGTCAACGGTATTAGTGCTATCACGAATAATAATGATGACAGGGAATCCCCTTGGAAAATTCCTCTATTGATTGAAACTTCCCCAAGTGATGCCGTTCCACACACTAACTCAACTCTCCAATTCTTCATGCTCTCCTCTAATAGTTTCCTGATTTCTTCCTTTATTCCAAGCATCTTAAAACATTCTAAAATCCATAAATGCGGGATCAAATCAAATGCCTTTTTGTAATCAATCCAGGCTGTTGCGAGATTTTTCTTTCTAGTTTTTACTTCCTTTAAAATCATTTTGTCTATAAACAGTAAATCATGCGTTCCTCTCGCTTTCCTTCTACAACCTTTCTGCTCTTCAGGTAGCATCACTTCTGAGTCTAAGTATTCATAAATCTCATCAGCAATTATGCCTGTCAATTATTTCCATGTTAATGGCAAGCACGTTATAGGTCTATAATTGTTGGCGGCTGTTCCTTTATCTTTTCTTCTTCTTTTTCTTCTTCTTCTTCTTCTTCTTCTTATTATTATTATTATTATTATTATTATTCAGAGACACCATCATCGTCGTTATTGTTGTTATTATCATCACTATCTTTGTTATTTCTGTATACGCACAGTTGTTTGTATACTTCCTCAAGCACCTTGGCCTTCCTCAATCCTGCCAGTCCCCAAGAGCGCGGTCTTCTGCAACAGGCCCACCTTTTCAATGAAGGTTGAAGTTCCTCTTCGTTCCCACTGACGATTCCTGCTCCGTACATCAATAAAGCAGTTGCCTAGATATTTATGACAGAAGAGTCTATCACGAAATCAATTATCAACATTTAAGGTCGTCTCTTTTTTTCCCACTGATAGATTCCTGTGTACGTGCGTTTTTTCTTTAAAATTTTAAATGTTTTATTCATGCATAAAGTAAATTTCCAGAAAAAAGATCCGGTACTTCCCATTGAGAAACTTCCCTCTCTTCCCAGGAATGCGGGTTAAAAAGAAAATTTCAAACTATTAGCCCTAAAAGTGGGACCTCACGGTCGCTTACGAGAGGTGGTCACCACCGGGGGTTCGACTGTAGTCGAAAACGTTCTGTTTTCATAGTTTTATAAATTTATATCCTTTAGCCTTGTATGTATATACTTCAACCTTTTCGCGAATATTATGTCATCGAAGAAAGAAATGTTCTCTATAAACCAAAAAAAGTAACCGGAAAACAAATTTTGCTGGATTAGAAGTTTATGTAACATATTTTACAATTCGAGAGACATGTTCCTCACCTTTTATAGTAGCCTGCGAAACAAGTGGTAAACGCAAAAAGCTACGCGCGTGTAAATGGAATGATTATGACATGATGACTGGAGCTCCCATTTGCCAAATGAGATGCGAAAAAGTATGTCGCCTCCAAAACAAAAGTGGGTGGAGGATAAAGTGCCCCTAACCCCAAAATATGTTTTAGCTAAAATGAATCTTTGCAACTGTTCGAAACGTATTGCGGCCATTTTTTCTAACAAATCCTGCCATTTTATAGGCTTCGAAAGTTGCGAAAATCCAAGCATCTTTTGTTCACGACCGAGTCAGACGTCACAAACTGATTAACATTGCATTAACTCTTTGTAAAAATGCATGCAAAGTAGTAGAACGGTTGGTTTATTTGTTAGTTAATAATTTTATTAAAAACAGGGTATTAAATTAAGCGCTATTGCTTTTGACAGCAACGATTTATTGAATTGAACTTTAATCGAATGGGAGCGTGTTGTCATTTGTCTCGGAACTGAACGGGCTTCCCTCAATAATTTTGTCCTTTATGTCATAAACATGTACCCTCGTACAATGTGCCCTCGTGCAATTAAGAATTACAAGGAAAGATTACGTTTTTGCAAACGTTGGCCGTGTAGCACTTATATTTGAACAGACTTAACTGATTGGAGTGTAATGTGAAGTGCTAAGTTTCAATTTCCACCCTGGTCAGAGTTTTTCTCTGTCCTTGTGTGGGCCTATTTCCATTAGTAGGGCTAACGCTCACATGCTTCAGATGGGGTAGAAACTTAGCACTTCACATTACACTCTAATCAGTTAAGTCTGTTCAATTAAGAATTAATTTCACTTGTATTTTCAAGTGTTTTCTAAATTGCCCTCTTTGCTTCGCGACTCGGGCAATTTTGTGAAACTTTTGAAAATACGCGGGAAATTAATGCTTAATTGTCCTCGAGCCTATGCGATTACATGTACAAAGCTTTGTGTTCATTTTTACGACCAGAAGAATAATAACTTAAATCAAACAGTAATTTTGAATGCGCCAGTTGTGATGATTAAGTGAACATTTGAAATGATAAACTTCTTTCCCGAGGTGAGATATGTCCCAGCTTTAAAAGTGGAAAATTGCTTGCAAAGATAAGAAAAACGTTCCTGGAAATACAACGGAATAGAACATAAGAACAGTGCATCCACAAAGAACTGTGCAGTGACATAATAGCAAACTAATAATTTTAGTAGTTCTCCAAAGGAAATGTAATTTATCTAACTAAAACGTTCATTAAAAAATAATTTCTTCGGATGTTTCTTTAAAGTCCGGAGACAGCTATTATATCAGTGATAGTGCGCAAGCGCGAGTTTCAAAGGATGATCGCACGATGTAGTAATGTGCGCTGCCCCAGCCGATCTGTAATTGAACTGAAATGTTTAGACTACACTTATTGCAATAAACTGAAAATCGTGTTGCAAACCTATCGCTAAGATAGCCAGGGGCTAAACCTTTATTACACTTGGATGTGAAAATTCTAACTGTACGCATCGAAAAAATGCTCATAGGGAGCCCCCCTGATGCTCCGAGGACCTGCGTTTTGTGATCAAATTTCCGTGAATTAGCAGTGTTTCTTGCTGCGAAATTCTAAACTCTTGGCAACATGGCAATGTTTTTATTCGAAGTATTAGACCACCCTGGTGAGCAGTAGTAAAGTCGACTGAAATTTTAAAGCGTTCACAATATTTTTGAATGTCAAGGAGGTGCTTCACTCTGCACTGCTCACCAACGCCCCCTGTGTTCACCTGCGGCCGCCCTCGACCCCGCGCTCGGTTGATGAAAAAGTGTTCTCATTTGTGGCGCGCGCTCGAGCTTTGGCTATGAGAAGTGTCCTCAGTTTTGGATCTGATCTTATCTCATATAAGTTTTTTCTGCATGAAGACAAGGTGTTGGTAATGTTTTATTACAACTAAACGTAGAGTCTACGCGCTATCACAGAGGATCCCGCGCAGGGGAAGCTGGAGAATGGAAGGGAGGACAAAGGCTCTGCGCGCAGGCGAGCGCAATGGTCATAGTAATTGCAATTAATATTAATGATTGTGAGGCATCGATTATGTTAAGTCTTTGCCAGCAGTTGCAGTTTGTGTACCAGGTCCCTCTAGCGCATGCAGGTGTCCGGGTGAAATACCATCGGTTGATTTACGGCAAACGGAGACCCGCCTGTAGGTTCTTCGCCCCAACAACGTCCACCAAAGAGCTCTTCTGTAAGACGGATTTCTCCATGCGTAAATGAATACATCCAATGCTACTTTGATGTAAAGCATTAGGTCACTGATTAGAAGTAAACTGTGGATGTTGATATTCTCTTCACGATTTGTTGGCTTCTTGAAAAGAAAAATGTAGAAAGCAACAACGTGAAGAAAGCATGAAGCTAAAAGAATAGCTGCCAAATAGAAAATCATGACTGTAAATTGTCGTTCGCTGTGTCTGTTTTTCAATGATGCTGCGATATGCGCGGATGAATTTTGAAGTAATCTGCTGTGTTTAAGGTGACGATTGAAAGCCAAGAATAGCATAACTTGCACGACCACCAAGGTAGCTGATATAAACGTAGCATGTAAAATGAGGTGTATTTTTAAGTAGGTTTTATAGTCAATTCCAGTGAATTGAAGCATACTGAAGCAAGTGATGTAAACAGAGCTGACCGCTAGGGAAGTGAATACCCGATTTCTGGAGACAATTGCTTTGAACTGGTGCGGATACCTTACCGCGATATACTGACAAATTGAAAGCGCAAGGACTATGAAGTATGACTCTGTTATTGTAACGCCAGAGATTATCCCACCAATGCGATACATCAATCGATAACTCAAACTCGCCTTGTTCCTGAAATCTGCGAAGTAGCACGACGCAACCATCGGCTCCACGAAGATTCCCGTTAGAAGGTCGGCCACTGCAAGACCAGCGATGAGATAAGTCATCGGTGTTCGGAAACAGCGCAAAGGACCTCTGTATATCGCAGTCAACAGAAGAGCGTTGGGAATTGCTGTAATCGGTGATAAAATACATAGGACAATCGCGGACGCCAGTTTTATGTAACGATACGTTCGCAATTCGGGAAAACTTTCAGCTGACGATTTTAATGTGAAATTCATGATCTCTTGCAGAGGCGTAATATTTTGAGCCATTCTTTGCCTTCTTTTAATTACGGCTAAACATCAATCTATAAGTTAAACAGAATCAAAATGAATTACTGGCACTGATAAGAGTCCAAAAATGCATTCGATTATCACACTTTGGTTTCCCAGCTGACATCCTTACTCCACAGCTTGTCAGCTAGTAAATATTTCTCGTGAGTCAGGGTTTCAAAGAAATGGAAAAAGAAAGGGGCGCTGGAGCCCAAATTGGGGACACTGTAGACAGAAATCAACTGAAATGAGAAAAAATCAAATCAAATTGTTGGTTTTTGAGGTCGGAGGGGAAACCGGAGTACCCGGGGGAAAAACCTCTCGGAGCAGAGTACAAAACCAACAAACTCAACCCACATATGATGCCGAGTCTGAGAATCTAACCCTAACCCTTCACCCAAACGTGTTTAAAAAACTGTTTTTTTAAGTTTTCACCTCTTTTCTTACATGAAGTTACTGCCGTTGATTAGTCAGCGCTATTGTTTTCTAATGAAACGTGATTTGAATAATTAATAACTTCAACGGGACCGATACGCTTGATTACACTCATACTAAGCGTCCATGTTGTTTCCTATGAGAATATTTAATAACCTGAACAGGATCGTCACAATTGATTGCACATATACAAACTACACAATGAGCTATGTCCACGCGCCTGAACATGCCCGATTGGCGCCACAATGACAACCAGTTTCAGCCAGTGAAATTAGTAGTCATAGCAAGATAAATTCTGTCGCCGAGGAAACATACGTTCATTTCAACACGAGTACTAGCGGAGAGTGGAGCAGAGACAAGTGGTTTATGAGTAGCATGGCTTTCATTTGTGACATTTGTGAGAAACGGTTCCCACAGAAGAGAAATCTTGTGCGACATAAGGAATCTATTCACTATGGAATTTCCTTTACTTGCGAACGGTGCGGCCATGCCCTTAATCGAAAAGATGCACTGAAGCGTCATATGAAGAAACATTCTCACATTTTTTTACCACTACATATTAGCTTAGGTTTGCAATGTTTAAAGAATAAAAAGGGGCAAATTGGTATACCTTCAACTCAGCGTTACCCGGTTGTGACTGAACAATAAACTGAGATGACTTTTGAATAGACTACAGGCTTTTAAAAGCCACGGTCATGTTGGTCAGTCGTAAATGTTCTCAACCACTCAAGGGCAATCTTAACCAATTAATGCTTTCGTAAATAATATCGTCAACCTGTTTGAGACCTCAAGTTATTAAGACCTAAATCATGCAAATGTCAGACCCCATGGCCGCATTTTTTACCTCTAGCCCGGAAGAAGGGGCGTTGCGCGCACGTGAAATCAAGATTATTGCCAAACTGCATGATGATTCAAGTCGAACTGGGATATTTGTAACTGCGTGTGATAACAAAATAAATTAATGGCATATGTTATGCCTACATGGTTGCAAGAGTTAAATGCTGTCGATTTGCTGACAATTTGAATGCCGTATACGACAGCAGCTGAAAACAGAGAGGTAAACTTTTATACCGTCTTATGGAACTCGATAACTGACAAAAAAAAAACTCAACAGCTATTACACCATCGCACATCTGCTTCCCTAATTCTCCGGTTAAACATGAAACGTTAGTGATGTATTGGTGTATTTGTTAATTTAAACACAGGCAAATTATTTCTTAACTTTCAGGTTACCGAGACGCAACTTGTTTTGCGTGGCATACACTTTTCTCAACAGCAACCGTGAATTCAGTGAATTGGTTCTTTTCTGATTTTAAAGCAAAGCATTTTTAAGTTTTATACCGTCTTATGGAACTCGATAACTGCGGAATACTGAAACTCAACAGCTATTACACCTTCGAACATCTGCTTCCCTAATTCTCCGGTTTAACATGAAACGTTAGTGATGTATTGGTGTATTTTTTAATTTAAACTGACACAGGCAAATAATTTCTTAACTTTCAGGCTACCGACAAACTAATAGAAGAACGGAACAAGGCAAAACAGGCTCGCAACACCAGCCGCACTGTAGAAAACAGGGAAAAGTGCCAAAACTTAAATGCCGAATTGAACAGAGCTTATGAGCAATATGAGATAAAATATCTAGAAGAGAAATTAAATGAGCTGAGACAGGCAGCCGACCAAAACCAACACAATGTTGTTTGGAGCGTGGTGAAGGAGTTATCTGGAATAAGGGCATCTAATGCTGCCGCAAAGGTTAAGAAAGCAGATGGCACAAGGTCGGATCGAGAATACACAGGAACTGCTGTCTGAGTGGCAACAGTATTTCTCGAAACGTTTGAATAACAAGTCAGACAATGCTGACATCGACCCACCCCCAGGCTAAACAGATCTACCAATTAACACTGGTAGATTCACTAAGGGGGAGCCAGGAAAGGCCATCAAACAGATGAAAACTGGGAAATCCCCGGGGTGCGATGCATCCATAACGGCTGACGCCCTGAAATACGGGCGGGAACCAATGGTAGAAGTTTTGCACCAGGTCTGTGATGCTGTGTTTGTCCGCAGAATCCCACCATCCCAATGGATCACAAACATTATTCTACCGCTTCCCAAGAAAGGGAATCTTTACGAGATGACCAACTATAGAGGAATCACCCTTATGTCGATAGCGGGTAAATTCTACAACCGAATCCTGCTAAATAGGATACGACCCTTTGTTGATCCGATTCTGAGGTGTAACCAGGCTGGCTTCCGCACACGACGAAGCTGCGCTGAACAGATATTCATCAACAGCTTCCATTGTTCACCACCTTTACCGACTTCAAGAAGGCCTTCGACTCCATCGCCCGGAAGGCAATGTTTAAGGTCCTAAGACACTATGGAATTCCAGAGCCCCTGGTAGAGGCCATAAAGGCCCTATACACCAACTCCAAAAGTGCAGTTAATGTCGACGCCCATCTTACCAAAGAATTTGAGGTTACGACAGTTGTTCTTCAAGGCGGTGTCCTGGCCCCCTTCCTGTTCATCATAATGATTGACTACACTATGAAAAGGTCGGAGGGAAACCATGGCTTCACCACAGTGCCTAGAAGATCCAGCAGATATCCTAAGGAAGTAGTCAACGACCTCGACTTCGCTGACGACATAGCCCTCCTGGAGAATTCATTTGAACAAGCTCAAGCCCAGCTAAATACTGTTGCTGAGGAAGCCATGAAGATTGGCTTAGTTATAAACACGCAGAAGACGGAATTCATGACTAATACCAGCTGTAAGAAAAACTTGACCTTGAACAATACTGACATAAAACTAGTGGATGACTTCATTTATCTGGGTTCAATGATGTCCTCGTCTGAGAGTGACATCAAACGACGCCTCGGACTGGCATGGTCCACATTCTTGGAGCTCGAAAGGCTGTGGTGATCCAAGTCAGTCCCTACAAACCTCAAGGTAAACCTGTTCAAATCAACCTGCCTGTCAATCCTTCTGTATGGCTGTGAGGGTTGGACACTAACAAAGAAATTGGAGGACAAACTCAACAGCTATGCCACCAGCTGCTACAGAATCATGCTTGGGATTAAGAGGCTGGACTTCATTTCTAATGAACAAGTCCTCAGGCAAGTCCAACAGGAGAAACGTGTCCAGCTAATCTAGCAACGGCAGCTCCGCTTCCTTGGACACATCTTGAGGAAGCCAGAGGACAAGCTTGCCGCCAATAAGTATGCCCTATACCACCCACGGCACGGTAAAAGGAAAGAAGGATGTCCCAAGACCCTCTTCCATCAGTACATCGCCAGAGTGATGTGTCGAGATAACCCTCCGACACCGGAAGAGATCCGGCTGATGGCTCAAGACAGGATGAATTGGGGAAAGCTCGTAGCCGACTGCGGCGCAGTCGGCTGAGTGAGTGAGTGATGGCCGCACCAGGTTGGTGTTACAGCTTGAAAAAAAAATTGCATAAACTCATTTGCAAGCTAAATATTACTTGTTTTAGTAGGTTAGCCACATTTGAGAAAATCATGGTGAAATTTACATTGAGCTGAAGAATAATGCGAAATGCAACTTTACAAAAACTAAGAAGCACATGAAACGTGTAAAATACCGGTATAAAATATGACATTCTAAAATGTCGACTAGATGCAATAACTATAATCATCCGCGGCAGCTGGCAAGTCGTATAGTCTTGTAGACCACTTTCAAGCCTGGGGTGTCGAAGAAAGAGACAAAAGTGTCTGTTATTAGAGAAAACGCTGGAAAAAGTACAGAATGAAACTTAAGTGTTATCTCTCAAAACAGAAGTTAGCTATAAGCTATGTAAAGCTTGTGATTACATAACTAGAATGTGGTGGACGTTTTCTTTCGAGATATGATGATAATTTTTCACGGTAAACGGTCCCTATGCTGGACGAGTACGAGTAATTACAGGCGCATCTTGTCACGTCCATTAAGGCTCCTTTCCGTGAATGAGTGCACCGATTGCTTTCTTAACGAGTAGAGTCGGATTTATTTTTAAATTTGGGACATGTACTAGGATTTACGAGCAATTAAAATTTGTCCTGATTACACCACACATAAGAGCAACTGATTCACGTTCTTTAATTTCAGCAAACCTGTTCTACATCCGACATGATAATATTCCTGTTCTTTGTCGTTCGTGCTGCTAGAGATCTAGAGTAAAGCAAAATTCACGTCCCCTCAAGGTTTTGTGTCTAACGCAATCGTTTATATTGAGGAATAAGAATCCTACCTGAATATATGTCAGAGCCGTGACCTGAATACGATAAAGGAAAGTACAATGACTAAGGACGAAAGATGTCGCTTAATGCTGAATATACAAACATCCAAAGGGCTTGCTGAAATGACGGATTACGAAACACAGTTCAAATAAAACTCATTTTCTTAGAGGTTTTGTACTAAATTAAAACGGGCATTGAGCTAGAACCAAACGGGTGTTGCAGTATTCAGATTTCAAGTCTCCTCATTAATTTTTACGAGTCGCGTGCGAACGCTCAGTGCTCGCTGTCAGATAACTTCAGAGTCTTTTCGGACTCACTGTGAGAGTCTTCGGGGAAAAAGCATTCACATAATTAAAAAAAACACCGTCCTTTTATTGATTTGGGACCCCGTCAAAAAGTCGGATAACTTTACAATTTGTCGGGAAGTATAATCTGCGTAAGACAACGTTGGGTCTTCATTTACTTTGTTTAGTTTTCAAGGCGTTTAACAATTGTTTCTATATAACCTTGCCCAAAGATAGTCAACACAGCCTTTCAATTAAAATAAGTTGGATTGGGAGAGAAGAATCCGAATAGTATCATACACGACACCCGCAGGCAGAATTTGGTACTCAAAAGTATCTTCAATTTCAACGAATTATCATATTCCTCGTCACTGTCTTCGTCGTCATCATCATCATCATCATCACAATCAGTGTCTTCTTTAATGTCATTCTTCAAAACATCAAATTATTTTCCTCAACCATAAAAAATTGTAAGCTCTTTTATAAGGTGCTCTCTCTACTCGTACGCACATTTTAAAGACGAATATCCAGCGGAGCTTCACCTCAGCTCCCTCAAGGACGGTTCCCTCGTTTGTACACTTCACTCAACATAGGATGTTCCAAGATCTACAATTTTTAAGTCAAGAAGTTATAATTACCTTCACTATTTAATCATTAAGCTTTGACAAGAGTCGATCCTTTTTTTTTTTAATCTGGAAGTTACCTGGTTGTTATCTTTCGTGGTGCTTGTTATGATCCGTGAACATACCATTCAAAACTGATCATATCAGGTCCACCTGGACATTGCGCCAACCGAAAGGAGCTCCCTCGAATAACAAGTGCAAGGGTTTTGGCTGCGCGTCTTGCAGTCACAATAATTACAATAGCCAACCACTAACTGGTCCCATGGATAACATGTTTTGTAATAAACTGCTCATGTCAAAATCACTCTTCTTTCACTTTATACAGTAAGTGTCGCTTGTTTTTGGAATAAGTAGCGTTCTGATGTTCTGTCTGTTTCCATGATTTCCTTTATGTAAACGTTTCCTTCAAAATGTCAAATTTAAATGTCTTTTATCTCTACGATCCATCTATGACAAGTTCCTTCCAGTTAAAGCAATCATAAATCTCAACTCTCTTGTGTTCGATATCCTCTAAAAGAAAATTTTCGTCTAGTTGTCCGTCGGTTCTCTGGCATCCGGCCCTAATCTTATTATCTGCATTATCCATTCGACAACTAGAAAGGTTTACCGACAAAAGCCGGTCATAACAAGTTGAATCCCAGTGACAAAAAGGTGCAATCGTGACTGAGATCGCGGAATCTTACGCTATAAGCTATAATGGCCAAAAGGAGTCTCAAAACCAAATTGGACGGGAACACAAGTTCTCATCAAAACCGCTTCTTACCAGAGAAAGTAATGCATGGCTGCGAACACTACTAAACTACATGAACTCACCAGTTAGAGGCTATTATATGATTGATCCGGTTCGTCACTGATTGACTGATGTGACTACTGGTCGAATTTACCAGCACGTTTTTTTCATTTTCTGTCCGCCGAGAAGTTTTTCCGATACCAATTTTAATACGAGTAAAATAATCGTGCCTCTTGAAAGCTTGGTATTGGTTCAACTTGCGCAGTTAGCCACCAGACTTTATTGGCTGAATGAGGATTGAGGCTCGTAATTGGCCTCGAGGTTCCGTCCATAAACAAAACAGCTGGCTTAGGATGTACAAATCGTTGACAGAAAGCAATTTCGCCTTTTATAAAGCGAAAACTAACGACAAAACAAAAACTAACAAGGCAGAAAACTAATTTTGACCCATCCCGTACAGTTTGCTCTCGGTATAATAGTTTGAGCGCAACACAACGAGACTTGTTAACAAAAGCTGGACTTACCTGTCATGCTAAGACAGGTTTTCACTTCAAATTTTGGTAAGGAAATATCGATCGCCAGTGACAAAGACTAGAGAATACTGGTCAATTAAATACTATAAAATATCGTTATCTTGTAGCTAGAACTCAGGCGCTAGGTAAACAATATGAACTTGTTTAAACAACTGCAGGCATATAGCTCGCTAACAAGTAAAAAGAAACGTGACTTTAAAACACACACGAAAATAAATTCTTTTGAAAACAATCTTAGGAGCGTTTAGAGATTTGAATCATTGGTCTTTTTCAATACTGCAGTTTTCTTCTTATTGGCTAAGAGATTCTCTACTGCTTGCGCGTCCAACAGAGTTTCGTTAAAAGAAATATTTGTTTATCGCTACGTGCAGATTGTCTTGCCGGGGTGTACAGTAGTTATTTTAAATTTACATTGTTGAAATTTGCTTTTTTCTCTATTTGAGGTGATATGAAGACTCACATAATCGAAAGTACCCTAAGGCAGATGCTTAACAAACTGATGCAACCTCTAAATGATATAAGGTCTCCATGCAGGAGACGCATTTCGACCAATTCAGTGCGAAATCCAAGCCGCGAGCATTACAGCGAGAATTTCTTGATGTCTGACCACGACCTAGATTTCTTCGTTTTGCAGACGAAACCGTTTAAGTCCACAACAGTTTCATAATGCGGACATCTTATAATTCACCGCGGTTCCTTTCAGAGGTTAAGCTTGACATAATAAGCTACAAAGAGTTGCTTTGTGACAATAAAGTTTGTTTCTCGTGTCCTTAACCATTTAATTGCCGCTGAATCTTAACTGGTAATTACTGAGGACATTTCAAAATGTTACTTGCATTGAAGCAAACTGACGCAACAGGGATATGCCTCGCGGGCGCAAACTATTTTTAAATGTCATGATTATGTCGTCCAAAATGGAGGGTGCCGTTACACAGCAGAATATATGTCTTTTCCTGGTTTTTAAATCACGGTACCTTCAGGAGAAGGTCGTTGTGACCCGCGCAAGATAAACGGGGACGATGTGAATGGGTTATCCTTTGTTCTAACATTAAATAATCGGAATTAGTTCGGTTAATTGCGACGCACTAACGCCACAAAAACTGAAAAAAACCGATCAGTAGAACCTATTTCCTTCATTTTTGTGACTACAT
>NC_090880.1:19827366-19832366 GCF_036669935.1 Montipora foliosa
TAAGACAACTACTCAAAAATTATGGTAAAGCTGATTTTAAACTTAGAAACATGTTCAGCGTGAAAGATTCAGTACTGCAAGGTCTACGTTCGCGTGTCGTTTATAAATTCTCGTGTGCTGGCTGTAATGCTAGCTACATTAATATTGGCGAGACCACTCGCCACCTTTGTACACGTGCTCGTGAGCATCTCCTGTCGGACAAGTCTTCGCATGCTTACAGGTACCTGCAGTCATCTAGGGCCTGTCATGACTCTTGTAATTCAGAATGTTTCACTATCTGCCGCCTCAAAATTCCAATTAAGATCAAAAAGGCATTGCAAATTAAGTGGGAAAATCCCATTCTTAATGAGCAGTTGAGGCATCTAGACTTGTCTCTTTCTTTTTAATTACGTTGTTCCTTTTGTTTCTTATTTTATTGTTATGCGCGCTATTTTTGTTTCCCGTGCATTCCGTATTTAATATTCAAATTGTACGCAAGTTTTGACGTGTTATTTTGTAACGTACCTCAATATAAATTCAAGTGTACAACCGTTAAAAGCTCATTTGCAACTGAAGATGACATGAGAATGTCGAAACATGTTTTGTAAATTGAAAACTGTCGTTTCTTTCTTGAGAGTAAACGTAGAGTCTACGCGCTATTACAGAGGATCCCGCGCAGAGGAAGCTGGAGAATGGTAGGGGGGACAAAGTGTCTGCGCGCAGGCGAGCGCAATGGATATAGTTATTTCAATTAATATTAATGATTGTGAGGCATCGATTATGTTAAGTCTTTGTCAGAAATTAAACTGTTGCAGTTTCTGTACCAGGTCCCTCTAGCGCATGCAGGTGTCCGGGTGAAATACCATCGGTTGATTTACGGCAAACGGAGACCCGCGTGTCGGTTCGTCGCCCCAACAACGTCCACCAAATAGCTCTTCTATAAGACGGATGTCTCCATGCGTAAATGAATACATCCAATGCTACTTTGATGGCAATCATTTGGTCACTGATTCGAAGTACAATGTAGATGTTGATGATCTCTTCACGATTTGTTGGCTTCTTGAAAAGAAAAATGTAGAAAGGAACAGCGTGCAGAAAGCATGAAGCTAAAAGAATAGCTGCCAAATAGAAAATCATGACTGTAAATTGACGTTCGCTGTGTCTGTTCTTTAATAATGAATTGTGAAGTAATCTGCTGTGTTTAAGGTGACGATTGAAAGAGGAGAATAGCATAACTTGCACAACCATCAAGATGGCTGAGAATAGCGTAACATTTAAAATGAGGTGTATTTTTGAGTAAGTTTGATAGTCAATGCCAGTGAATTGAAGCATATTGAAGCAAGTGACGTAAACAGAGCTGACCGCTAGGAAAGCGAATACGCGATTTCTGGAGACAATTGCTTTGAACTGGTGCGGATACCTCACCGCGATATACTGACAAACTGAAAGCGCAAGGACTATGAAGTATGACTCTGTTATTGTAACGCCAGAGATAATCCCACCAATGCGATACATCAATTGATAACTCAAACTCGCTTTGTTCCTGAAATCTGCGAAGTAGTACGACGCAACCATCGGCTCCACGAAGATTCCCGTTAGGAGGTCGGCCACTGCAAGACCAGCGATGAAATAAGTCATCGGTGTTCGGAAACAGCGCAAAGGATCTCTGTATATCGCAGTCAACAGAAGAGCGTTGGGAATCGCTGTAATCGGTGATAAAATGCATAGCACAATCGCGGACGCCATTTCTACATAACGATGCGTTCGCAGTGCAGGAAGAATTTCAGCAAACGATTTTGATGTCAAATTCATGATCTCTTGCAGAGGCGTAATATTTTGAGCCATTCTTTGCCTTCTTTTAATTACGGCTAAACATCAATCTATAAGATGAACAGAATCATAATCAATTACTGGTACTGATAAGAGTACAAAAGTGCATTCGATTGTCACACTTTTTTCCCCCAGCTGACATCCTTACTCCACCTGTCAAAAAACAGTTTGTCAGCTAATAAATATTTCTCGTGGGTCAGGGCGTAAAGGACAGGGGAAAAAACAAGGAGTGCTAGAGCGCAAATTGGGGACACCGTAGACTGAAATAAACTGAAATCAGAAAAAAATCAAATCAAATGTTGGTTTTTGAAGCAAGAGGGGAACACCGGAGTACCCGGAGTATACCCTCTCGCATAAGTTAAGAGTAGAGAACTGTACGGGTCCGCAAATGATCCCAGAACCGCAAATGATACCGGAAGGCAAATGATCCCGAAAAAGTAAGGAATGGCATGGAGGATGAAATGGTCTTGATAGAAAATTAATGTGAACAGCTGATATTTTTATTAAAATCATTTTAAATCATGACTCACAACAGGTTTCTGCTTCACTTTTTCAGAAAGACTGAATTTAGTTTCTTACTACGCTGTTATAAATTTGCCACTTTTAATTATCGGCAGTACAATGATCAAAAACTAACTTGGACGCAATTCTAAACTGATTGTGACCGGGGCCTCGTTTCTCGAACAACTCTGGCAACACACGCAGGTTTCGAGAACGGGCCTCTGTTTACAGTCAGTTTAGAATTGCGTCCAAGTTAGTTTTTGATGATTGTATCCGATAATTAAACGTGGCAAATTTAATTTAACTTGGTGGAGTCTTTAACTTGTATATAGTTCGTCAGCCTGATAATTCGGTATTACCTCATTGATAGCGAAATCTCAATGAGGTTTAGTGAGGGGGCTTCAGGTGCTCGTTGGATCACTCGATCAATCGGCTGTTAAATTTCGGGTTTCGATCGTGCGGCTGAATTGGTGTACGAATGATCACGAATGTGCTCGAACGGAAGCACGAAGCTTACGTGTGGCAGGTTCGAATCTACCCTTCGCTCTTATTTCATTATTTTTAGGGGTAGTTCTGAATTTTCCATTGAATTGTCAAAACTAGTCTTAAAACTCGTAGTAGAATATATATCTCAATGCTCTACATTTCATCAATGAGGTGTCTCACAGAGACTTTGATTATGATTTAGGACTCTCGGAAGAATTTCCTAGACAGTAATTAAGTACCTGTGGTTTTATTATTCCTATGGAATAACATCTTAGCCAACAATCATTCAATTGTAGCTGAAAACATTACAATCTCTGTTGAAAGGCAATGAAATCCTTTCAGCCTTTAAGTTTCTGCAACAGACTTCAGTGATCACGATTTTCCATATTTTTAGCTCCATCTTCCTACCTATGTTTGTGATGTTATTGTTGTTGTATAATCTTAGACTTGAACTTTGATTGTATCTTATACGTAAGGAATTTTATTTTAATTTTATTTCAGTATTTTTCATGCGCTGTACTTCTTTAAACATTATTGTGTATAAATAAATGTATATCTAGCTAGCTACAATCCGCGTCAAAAACCTTTGGGACACTTGTCAATTTTGGACGAAAAGTAGAGAATTTACTTACATGCATTCCATCGCGTGTTCTTCTTTCGCTGCCTTCTTCGCTTCCCCCTTCCTAGAGATAATGTTGAAACAATCCATGAACTAACTAATCTTGATTTCTGAGAACGTAAAAAAAGAAACATTGTAATGGTGGAAGGGGGAAAGCCGAAATTGTCGTGACAGTTTTGACCTGCATTGAAGCTATCTACCTGCCTTCCTCATTTCATTACCACTAAATATTAGCTTAGTTTTGCAATGTGTGAAGAATAAAAAAAGCACATTGGTATACATACCTTCTAACTCCGAACTGGCCGAGAAGAGTGCTCTGCGTTACTAGGCTGTGACTGACAACAATAAACTGAGATAACTTTTGAATCGACTACAGGCTTTTAAAAGCCACGGTCATGTTGGTCAGTCGTAAATGTTCTCAACCACTCAAGGGCAATCTTAACCAATTAATGCTTTCGTAAATAATATCGTCAACATGTTTAATTTGACCTCAAGTTATTACTGGGACCCCATGGCCGCATTTTTTACCTCCAGCCCGGAAGAAGGGGCGTTGCGTGCATGTGAAATCAAGAATATTGCCAAAGTGATGATTCAAGTCGAGCTGGAATATTTGTAACTGCGTGTAATCACAAAATTAATTAATTAATGGCATATGTTTTATCTACATGGTTGCAAGAGTTAAATGTTGTCGATTTGCTGACAATTTGAACCCCGTATACGACAGCAGCTGAAAACAGAGAGGCAATCTTTTAAATTTGTTTCTCATTTGGTATTAGCTACTATTTTCTTTGTGATTCATTTTAAAATAACATTTAACTTGAATTGCAATTTCGTTTGAACAATTGCAAAAAAATAATTAAATAAACTGAATAACGACTAGTGTCTAAGATATTACCAAGAAGATAGCTTTCATTACTTTGTTTTAATTTCTTTGGAGATCAAACAGTTTGAACAGAGTGGCACGGAAATACCATCTTGGGAGAGGGATTTGGTTTATTGTGAGATAGACCAAACAAATTTTAATTACCAACGATCAAAATAATTTTTAAAAGGTCTTGGGAAGCGACTTCGTTGAAAACTAAAACTGTTTTCCACTTCGAAGATGGTACAGATGAACAATAACCTAAAGTCCTTATGATTTGCAAGAATACCATTTGATGTGATGCCAAGGTGAGAAGGAAGCCTCTTTCACGTGTAACAACGATAACTAAGCTGAAGCTGATACTAGACGCATACCTGCGTAAAATCGGGCTTTCCTGATGTCTTGGATCATCAAATGAAAAAGAAAGAAGAAAAAATACAGTAGAGATCGATGTCAGCTAGATTATTATTTAGTGATGACAATGATTCTCTTTACGTTCGCTCGTGAAGTTCGCGGACCCGACCCATTCCGAAAACGCTCGACACCTTTTTAGTGTGGGTCTACCGCGAATTGTGCGTGCATTTGCAAATGGTTTGAGCGTATTAGACACCATATTCGTGCTTACTTTTAACAACACCATTTTCGTTCAACCGTGCTTAAACTTCGCGCATGCTTTGTGAATGATGAATCAGCCATTGCACATCTCGATCTTGACCCCAGAGA
>NC_090880.1:19834866-19837366 GCF_036669935.1 Montipora foliosa
AACCGTTAAAAGCTCATTTGCAACTGAAGATGGCATGAGAATGACGAAACATGTTTTGTAAATTGAAAACTGTCGTTTCTTTCTTGAGAGTAAACGTAGAGTCTACGCGCTATCAGAGAGGATCCCGCGCAGAGGAAGCTGGAGAATGGTAGGGGGGACAAAGTGTCTGCGCGCAGGCGAGCGCAATGGATATAGTTATTTCAATTAATATTAATGATTGTGAGGCATCTATTATGTAAAGTCTTTGTCACCAATTAAACTGTTGCAGTTTCTGTACCAGGTCCCTCTAGCGCATGCAGGTGTCCGGGTGAAATACCATCGGTTGATTTACGGCAAACGGAGACCCGCGTGTCGGTTCGTCGCCCCAACAACGGCCACCAAATAGCTCTTCTATAAGACGGATGTCTCCATGCGTAAATGAATACATCCAATGCTACTTTGATGAAAAGCATTAGGTCACTGATTCGAAGTACAATGTTGATGTTGATGATCTCTTCACGATTTGTTGGCTTCTTGAAAAGAAAAATGTAGAAAGCAACAACGTGCAGAAAGCATGAAGCTAAAAGAATAGCTGCCAAATAGAAAATCATGATTGTAAATTGACGTTCGCTGTGCCTGTTCTTCAATGATGAATTGCGAAGTAATCTGCTGTGTTTAAGGTGACGATTGAAAGACGAGAATAGCATAACTTGCACGACCACCAAGGTGGCTGATATAAGCGTAGGATGTAAAATGAGGTGTATTTTTGAGTAAGTTTGATTGTCAATGCCAGTGAATTGAAGCATATTGAAGCAAGTGACGTAAACAGAGCTGATCGCTAGGGAAGCAAATACGCGATTTCTGGAGACAATTGCTTTGAACTGGTGCGGATACCTCACCGCGATATACTGACAAACTGAAAGCGCAAGAACTATGAAGTATGACTCTCCTATTGTAACGCCAGAGATTATCCCACCAATGCTATACATCAATTGATAACTCAAACTCGCTTTGTTCCTGAAATCTGCAAAGTAGTACGACACAAACATCGGCTCCACGAAGATTCCCGTTAGGAGGTCGGCCACGGCAAGACCAGCGATGAGATAAGTCATCGGTGTTCGGAAACAGCGCAAAGGACCTCTGTATATCGCAGTCAACAGAAGGGCGTTGGGAATTGCTGTAATCGGTGATAAAATGCATAGGACAATCGCCGACGCCATTTCTACGTAACGATACGTTCGCAGTTCTGGAAGAATTTCAGCAAACGATTTTGATGTCAAATTCATGATCTCTTGCAGAGGCGTAATATTTTGAGCCATTCTTTGCCTTCTTTTAATTACGGCTAAACATCAATCTATAAGATGAACAGAATCATAATCAATTACTGGTTCTTATAAGAGTACAAAAGTGCATTCGATTATCACACTTTTTCCCCCAGCTGACATCCTTACTCCACCTGTCAAAAACAGTTTGTCAGTTAAAACAAATTCTCGTGGGTCAGGGCGTAAAGGAAAGGGGAAAAAACAAGGAGTGCTGGAGCGCAAATTGGGAACACCGTAGATTGAAATCAACTGAAATCAGAAAAAAATCAAATCAAATGTTGGTTTTTGAGGCCAGAGGGGAACACCGGAGTACCCGAAGTATACCCTCTCGGATAAGTTAAGAGTAGAGAACTGTGCGGGTCCGCAAATGATCCCAGAACCGCAAATGATCCTCAAAGTGTACCGCAAATGATACGGGAACGCAAATGATCCCGAAAAAGTAAGGAATGGCATGGAGGATGGAATGGTCTTGATAGAAAATTAATGTGAACAGCTGATATTTTATTAAAATCATTTTAAATCATGACTCACAACAGGTTCCTGCCTCAGTTTTTCAGAAAGACTGAATTTAGTTTCTTACCACGCTGTTATAAATTTGCCACTTTTAATTATCGGCAGTACAATAATCAAAAACTAACTTGGACGCAATTCTAAACTGATTGTGACCGGGGCCTCGTTTCTCGAACAACTCTGGCAACACACGCAGGGTTCGAGAACGGGCCCCTGTTTACAGTCAGTTTAGAATTGCGTCCAAGTTAGTTTTTGATGATTGTATCCGATAATTAAACGTGGCAAATTTAATTTAACTTGGTGGAGTCTTTAACTTGTATATAGTTCGTCAGCCTGATAATTCGGTATTACCTCATTGATAACGAATTCTCAATGAGGTTTAGTGAGGGGGCTTCAGGTGCTCGTTGGATCACTCGATCAATCGGCTGTTAAATTTCGGGTTTCGTTCGTGCGGCCGAATTGGTGTACGAATGATCACGAATGTGCTCGAACGGAAGCACGAAGCTTACGTGTGGCAGGTTCGAATCTACCCTTCGCTCTTATTTCATTATTTTAGGGGTAGTTCTGAATTTTCCATTGAATTGTCAAAACTAGTCTTAAAACTCGTAGTAGAATATATATCTCAATGCTCTACATTTCATCAATGAGGTGTCTCACAGAGACTTTGATTATGATTTAGGACTCTCGGA
>NC_090880.1:19842366-19844866 GCF_036669935.1 Montipora foliosa
TGAAAGCGCAAGGACTATGAAGTATGACTCTGTTATTGTAACGCCCAGAGATAATCCCACCAATGCGATACATCAATTGATAACTCAAACTCGCTTTGTTCCTGAAATCTGCGAAGTAGTACGACGCAACCATCGGCTCCACGAAGATTCCCGTTAGGAGGTCGGCCACTGCAAGACCAGCGATGAAATAAGTCATCGGTGTTCGGAAACAGCGCAAAGGATCTCTGTATATCGCAGTCAACAGAAGAGCGTTGGGAATCGCTGTAATCGGTGATAAAATGCATAGCACAATCGCGGACGCCATTTCTACATAACGATGCGTTCGCAGTGGCAGGAAGAATTTCAGCAAACGATTTTGATGTCAAATTCATGATCTCTTGCAGAGGCTAATAATATTTTGAGCCATCTTGCTTCTTTTAATTACGGCTAAACATCAATCTATAAGATGAACAGAATCATAATCAATTACTGGTACTGATAAGAGTACAAAAGTGCATTCGATTGTCACACTTTTTTCCCCCAGCTGACATCCTTACTCCACCTGTCAAAAAACAGTTTGTCAGCTAATAAATATTTCTCGTGGGTCAGGGCGTAAAGGACAGGGGAAAAAACAAGGAGTGCTAGAGCGCAAATTGGGGACACCGTAGACTGAAATAAACTGAAATCAGAAAAAAATCAAATCAAATGTTGGTTTTTGAAGCAAGAGGGGAACACCGGAGTACCCGGAGTATACCCTCTCGCATAAGTTAAGAGTAGAGAACTGTACGGGTCCGCAAATGATCCCAGAACCGCAAATGATACCGGAAGGCAAATGATCCCGAAAAAGTAAGGAATGGCATGGAGGATGAAATGGTCTTGATAGAAAATTAATGTGAACAGCTGATATTTTTATTAAAATCATTTTAAATCATGACTCACAACAGGTTTCTGCTTCACTTTTTCAGAAAGACTGAATTTAGTTTCTTACTACGCTGTTATAAATTGCCACTTTTAATTATCGGCAGTACAATGATCAAAAACTAACTTGGACGCAATTCTAAACTGATTGTGACCGGGGCCTCGTTTCTCGAACAACTCTGGCAACACACGCAGGTTTCGAGAACGGGCCTCTGTTTACAGTCAGTTTAGAATTGCGTCCAAGTTAGTTTTTGATGATTGTATCCGATAATTAAACGTGGCAAATTTAATTTAACTTGGTGGAGTCTTTAACTTGTATATAGTTCGTCAGCCTGATAATTCGGTATTACCTCATTGATAGCGAAATCTCAATGAGGTTTAGTGAGGGGGCTTCAGGTGCTCGTTGGATCACTCGATCAATCGGCTGTTAATTTCGGGTTTCGATCGTGCGGCTGAATTGGTGTACGAATGATCACGAATGTGCTCGAACGGAAGCACGAAGCTTACGTGTGGCAGGTTCGAATCTACCCTTCGCTCTTATTTCATTATTTTTAGGGGTAGTTCTGAATTTTCCATTGAATTGTCAAAACTAGTCTTAAAAACTCGTAGTAGAATATATATCTCAATGCTCTACATTTCATCAATGAGGTGTCCTCACAGAGACTTTGATTATGATTTAGGACTCTCGGAAGAATTTCCTAGACAGTAATTAAGTACCTGTGGTTTTATTATTCCTATGGAATAACATCTTAGCCAACAATCATTCAATTGTAGCTGAAAACATTACAATCTCTGTTGAAAGGCAATGAAATCTTTCAGCCTTTAAGTTTCTGCAACAGACTTCAGTGATCACGATTTTCCATATTTTTAGCTCCATCTTCCTACCTATGTTTGTGATGTTATTGTTGTTGTATAATCTTAGACTTGAACTTTGATTGTATCTTATACGTAAGGAATTTTATTTTAATTTTATTTCAGTATTTTCATGCGCTGTACTTCTTTAAACATTGTGTGTATAAAATAATGTATATCTAGCTAGCTACAATCCGCGTCAAAAACCTTTGGGACACTTGTCAATTTTGGACGAAAAGTAGAGAATTTACTTACATGCATTCCATCGCGTGTTCTTCTTTCGCTGCCTTCTTCGCTTCCCCCTTCCTAGAGATAATGTTGAAACAATCCATGAACTAACTAATCTTGATTTCTGAGAACGTAAAAAAAGAAACATTGTAATGGTGGAAGGGGGAAAGCCGAAATTGTCGTGACAGTTTTGACCTGCATTGAAGCTATCTACCTGCCTTCCTCATTTCATTACCACTAAATATTAGCTTAGTTTTGCAATGTGTGAAGAATAAAAAAGCACATTGGTATACATACCTTCTAACTCCGAACTGGCCGAGAAGAGTGCTCTGCGTTACTAGGCTGTGACTGACAACAATAAACTGAGATAACTTTTGAATCGACTACAGGCTTTTAAAAGCCACGGTCATGTTGGTCAGTCGTAAATGTTCTCAACCACTCAAGGGCAATCTTAACCAATTAATGCTTTCGTAAATAATATCGTCAACATGTTTAATTTGACCTCAAGTTATTACTGGGACCC
>NC_090880.1:19847366-19904866 GCF_036669935.1 Montipora foliosa
TTTCACTGGTTAAATACAAGAAGACTATGAACGTGACAGTAGCGATCGTGACACAAAGACGATAATCACAAATTCATGTCTGGCAGATTGAGGTTAATTTGTCTTTTGACGCTGGATGAATATTTGCTGCTGGGTGGCCCTAAAGAGGGCGTAATCGAACAAGCACGCTTTGATTTTGTTAGGGAATTTGGCGAAGGTGTGAGCTTCTGACATTTACACCTCAATGCCTCGAGTCATATTGAACTGCTCCACGGACTCCACGTTAAGTTCTTTAATTTTTTCAGTTGTAATTCCAGGACTTGAATGCAATTTTCTCAACAATTCCTGGGTTGGTTTTCATCTGGATGTTAAGAAGCTTATTTTCTTACTACGGAAAAATTGTTTTCCGTCTTTGGTCATCGACAAGATTATTCATAGGTATCTTTCTAAGAAAATGAATCCTTCTCTGAATGGGCGGGACGCCTCATCCAACTCCGGAAAACTTCTACTCACTTCTATAAACTCCCTCATGTTGGCCGGTTTTCTAAAATCGCCCAGACTAGGTTAAGACAACTACTCAAACATTACGGTAAAGCTGATTTTAAACTTAGAAACATGTTCAGCGTGAAATATTCAGTACTGCAAGGTCTACGTTCGCGTGTCGTTTATAAATTCTCGTGTGCTGGCTGTAATGCTAGCTACATTGGCGAGACCACTCGCCACCTTTGTACACGTGCTCGTGAGCATCTCCTGTCGGACAAGTCTTCGCATGCTTACAGGTACCTGCAGTCATCTAGGGCCTGTCATGACTCTTGTAATTCAGAATGTTTCACGATCTGCCGCTTCAAAATTCCAATTAAGATCAAAGAGGCATTGCAAATTAAGTGGGAAAATCCCATTCTTAATGAGCAGTTGAGGCATCTAGACTTGTCTCTTTCTTTTTAATTACGTTGTTCCTTTTGTTTCTTATTTTATTGTTATGCGCGCTATTTTTGTTTCCCGTGCATTCCGTATTTCATATTCAAATTGTACGCAAGTTTTGACGTGTTATTTTGTAACGTACCTCAATATAAATTTAAATGTACAACCGTTAAAAGCTCATTTGCAACTGAAGATGGCATGAGAATGACGAAACATGTTTTGTAAATTGAAAACTGTCGTTTCTTTCTTGAGAGTAAACGTAGAGTCTACGCGCTATCAGAGAGGATCCCGCGCAGAGGAAGCTGGAGAATGGTAGGGGGGACAAAGTGTCTGCGCGCAGGCGAGCGCAATGGATATAGTTATTTCAATTAATATTAATGATTGTGAGGCATCTATTATGTAAAGTCTTTGTCACCAATTAAACTGTTGCAGTTTCTGTACCAGGTCCCTCTAGCGCATGCAGGTGTCCGGGTGAAATACCATCGGTTGATTTACGGCAAACGGAGACCCGCGTGTCGGTTCGTCGCCCCAACAACGGCCACCAAATAGCTCTTCTATAAGACGGATGTCTCCATGCGTAAATGAATACATCCAATGCTACTTTGATGAAAAGCATTAGGTCACTGATTCGAAGTACAATGTTGATGTTGATGATCTCTTCACGATTTGTTGGCTTCTTGAAAAGAAAAATGTAGAAAGCAACAACGTGCAGAAAGCATGAAGCTAAAAGAATAGCTGCCAAATAGAAAATCATGATTGTAAATTGACGTTCGCTGTGCCTGTTCTTCAATGATGAATTGCGAAGTAATCTGCTGTGTTTAAGGTGACGATTGAAAGACGAGAATAGCATAACTTGCACGACCACCAAGGTGGCTGATATAAGCGTAGGATGTAAAATGAGGTGTATTTTTGAGTAAGTTTGATTGTCAATGCCAGTGAATTGAAGCATATTGAAGCAAGTGACGTAAACAGAGCTGATCGCTAGGGAAGCAAATACGCGATTTCTGGAGACAATTGCTTTGAACTGGTGCGGATACCTCACCGCGATATACTGACAAACTGAAAGCGCAAGAACTATGAAGTATGACTCTCCTATTGTAACGCCAGAGATTATCCCACCAATGCTATACATCAATTGATAACTCAAACTCGCTTTGTTCCTGAAATCTGCAAAGTAGTACGACACAAACATCGGCTCCACGAAGATTCCCGTTAGGAGGTCGGCCACGGCAAGACCAGCGATGAGATAAGTCATCGGTGTTCGGAAACAGCGCAAAGGACCTCTGTATATCGCAGTCAACAGAAGGGCGTTGGGAATTGCTGTAATCGGTGATAAAATGCATAGGACAATCGCCGACGCCATTTCTACGTAACGATACGTTCGCAGTTCTGGAAGAATTTCAGCAAACGATTTTGATGTCAAATTCATGATCTCTTGCAGAGGCGTAATATTTTGAGCCATTCTTTGCCTTCTTTTAATTACGGCTAAACATCAATCTATAAGATGAACAGAATCATAATCAATTACTGGTTCTTATAAGAGTACAAAAGTGCATTCGATTATCACACTTTTTCCCCCAGCTGACATCCTTACTCCACCTGTCAAAAAACAGTTTGTCAGTTAAAACAAATTCTCGTGGGTCAGGGCGTAAAGGAAAGGGGAAAAAACAAGGAGTGCTGGAGCGCAAATTGGGAACACCGTAGATTGAAATCAACTGAAATCAGAAAAAAATCAAATCAAATGTTGGTTTTTGAGGCCAGAGGGGAACACCGGAGTACCCGAAGTATACCCTCTCGGATAAGTTAAGAGTAGAGAACTGTGCGGGTCCGCAAATGATCCCAGAACCGCAAATGATCCTCAAAGTGTACCGCAAATGATACGGGAACGCAAATGATCCCGAAAAAGTAAGGAATGGCATGGAGGATGGAATGGTCTTGATAGAAAAATTAATGTGAACAGCTGATATTTTTATTAAAATCATTTTAAATCATGACTCACAACAGGTTCCTGCCTCAGTTTTTCAGAAAGACTGAATTTAGTTTCTTACCACGCTGTTATAAATTTGCCACTTTTAATTATCGGCAGTACAATAATCAAAAACTAACTTGGACGCAATTCTAAACTGATTGTGACCGGGGCCTCGTTTCTCGAACAACTCTGGCAACACACGCAGGGTTCGAGAACGGGCCCCTGTTTACAGTCAGTTTAGAATTGCGTCCAAGTTAGTTTTTGATGATTGTATCCGATAATTAAACGTGGCAAATTTAATTTAACTTGGTGGAGTCTTTAACTTGTATATAGTTCGTCAGCCTGATAATTCGGTATTACCTCATTGATAACGAATTCTCAATGAGGTTTAGTGAGGGGGCTTCAGGTGCTCGTTGGATCACTCGATCAATCGGCTGTTAAATTTCGGGTTTCGTTCGTGCGGCCGAATTGGTGTACGAATGATCACGAATGTGCTCGAACGGAAGCACGAAGCTTACGTGTGGCAGGTTCGAATCTACCCTTCGCTCTTATTTCATTATTTTTAGGGGTAGTTCTGAATTTTCCATTGAATTGTCAAAACTAGTCTTAAAACTCGTAGTAGAATATATATCTCAATGCTCTACATTTCATCAATGAGGTGTCTCACAGAGACTTTGATTATGATTTAGGACTCTCGGAAGAGTTTCCTAGACAGTAATTAAGTACCTGTGGTTTTATTATTCCCATGGAATAACATCTTAGCCAACGATCATTCAATTGTAGCTGAAAACATTACAATCTCTGTTGAAAGGCAATGAAAGCCTTTCAGCCTTTAAGTTTCTGCAACAGACTTCAGTTAGCACGATTTTCCATATTTTTAGCCATCATGGCTGCATCTTCCTACCTATGTTTGTGATGTTATTGTTGTTGTATAATCTTAGACTTGAACTTTGATTGTATCTTATACGTAAGGAATTTTATTTTAATTTTATTTCAGTATTTTCAGTTTATGCACTGTACTTCTTTAAACATTATTGTGTATAAATAAATGTATATCTAGCTAGCTGCAATCTGCGTCAAAAAACTTTGGGACACTTGTCAATTTTGGACGAAAAGTAGAGAATTTACTTACATGCATTCCATCGCGTGTTCTTCTTTCGCTGCCTTCTTCGCTTCCCCCTTCCTAGAGATAATGTTGAAACATTCCAGCAATCGATAAATTTCTGAGACCGTAAAAACAGAAACATTGTAATGGTGGAAGAGGGAAAGCGGAAATGTCCTGACAGTTTTGACCTGCATTGAAGCTATCTACCTACCTTCCTCATTTCATTACCACTAAATACTAGCTTAGGTTTGCAATGTGTGAAGAATAAAAAAAGCACATTGGTATACATACCTTCTAACTCCGAACTGGCCGAGAAGAGGGCTCTGCGTTACTAGGCTGTGACTGACAACAATAAACTGAGATAACTTTTGAATCGACTACAGGCTTTTAAAAGCCACGGTCATGTTGGTCAGTCGTAAATGTTCTCAACCACTCAAGGGCAATCTTAACCAATTAATGCTTTCGTAAATAATATCGTCAACATGTTTAATTTGACCTCAAGTTATTACTGAGACCCCATGGCCGCATTTTTTACCTCCAGCCCGGAAGAAGGGGCGTTGCGTGCATGTGAAATCAAGAATATTGCCAAAGTGATGATTCAAGTCGAGCTGGAATATTTGTAACTGCGTGTAATCACAAAATTAATTAATTAATGGCATATGTTTTATCTACATGGTTGCAAGAGTTAAATATTGTCGATTTGCTGACAATTTGAACCCCGTATACGACAGCAGCTGAAAACAGAGAGGCAATCTTTTAAATTTGTTTCTCATTTGGTATTAGCTACTATTTTCTTTGTGATTCATTCTAAAATAACATTAAACTTGAATTGCAATTTCGTTTGAACAATTGCAAAAAAATAATTAAATAAACTGAATAACGACCAGTGTCTCAGATATTACCAAGAAGATAGCTTTCATTACTTTGTTTTAATTTCTTTGGAGATCAAACAGTTTGAACAGAGTGGCACGGAAATAGTATCTTGGGAGAGGGATTTGGTTTATTGTGAGATAGACCAAACAAATTTTAATTACCAACGATCAAAATGATTTTTAAAAGGTCTTGGGAAGCGACTTCGTTGAAAACTAAAACTGTTTTTCACTTCGAAGATGGTACAGATGAACAATAACCTAAAGTCCTCATGATTTGCAAGAATACCATCTGATGTGACGCCAAGGTGAGAAGGAAGCCTCTTTCACGTGTAACAACGGTAACTAAGGTGAAGCTGATACTAGACGCATATCTGCGTGAACTCGGGCTTCTCCTGATGTCTTGGATCATCAAATGAAAAAGAAAGAAGAAAAAATACAGTAGAGATCGATGTCAGCTAGATTATTATTTAGTGATGACAATGATTCTCTTTAAGTTCGCTCGTGAAGTTCGCGGACCCGACCCATTCCGAGAACGCTGGACACCTTTTTAGTATGGGTCTACCGCGAATTGTGCGTGCATTTGCAAATGGTTTGAGCGTATTAGACACCATATTCGTGCTTACTTTTAACAACGCCATTTTCGTTCAACCGTGCTTAAACTTCGCGCATGCTCTGTGAAAGATGAATCAGCCATTGCACAACTCGATCTTGACCCCAGAGCTCTTCTCTTGACGGAGGGAGGGGAACCCAGAAGCAAAGTGTCTTCTCATTGGTTTTCGAGAAGAAAAATCAAAATCCTCTCTAATTGGTGCATTCAAGTTAGCACGAGGAGTGAACAGGCGCCGTTAAGATTCAAATAGCCAGTTTTTGGCTACGAGAACCCAACGGCGCATGTTCTCCTGCACAGAGTTTCCCAGAGCTCTGGGTCGATCGGAGGCTCTGGTGACGAGACTGTTGCACAACTATGCCACTTATGCGCTTTGCACGCAGTTGGTTCATTTTACTCCTCAACTGTTCTTTAACGTCTGGAGCTCATGTCTAGGAGCGTACGACTTCATTGTATTTGTGGAACGGCGTTTCACAGACCGAGTTATTTTTAGATTGATTTTCCAGCGAAATCAGACCTTTCTCATAACAAATCTGTACCACAAGTCTTGCATGAGAAGCTATTACCCATGGGACTGAGAATTGTCACGCTCGCAAGCCAAATCTTTAAGAACTCGTCTAAAAATAGCTTGATCTCTGAAAATGGCGTTACATAGACCTAGTATTGGAGTTGTAGACTCATGGTTACGTCCATTTAGTGATGAAAAACTTGACGCAATAATGTGGGTAGAACAAGTCGCTCAATGAGATTTGCCAGGAGCCTCATTGGTGAGCTTCTAACCCAATTTTCAAATGATAATCTCAGTTTTGTTTTTTGGTTTTTTTTTTGGGGGGGGGGGAGGGGGAGGAAGCAATTTGTCATTTTTGCTCACGAAATGACTTGTTGACTTGTGTAGTTTTCCGCATTACTGGAATTTGGAAAAAAAAAAAATACAAAATATAGAACGGAAGACCCGCAATTTCTGACAATTTTATACTTTTTCCCTTTAGTTATTTTTTTAAAATTTTTTTTTGGTCAACCACGGGGCTCTCGAGATTAACTTAGGAAAGTGGAGGAAGTGAGGAATTCTTATAAGAGGTTTCGTAGGTAAGCATTTAATGATGAAAACTAGCGATATGGAGTAACAACAACGTTTCGACCTCTCCGAGTTCATTTTCAAGTTCCACTGAATAGCTGTGAAATTTGCATATAGAGGAAAAACTTAAAATACATGGGAACGCGTGAGTGTCAAAAACGCAAAAAAATGTATGACTAAAGTGACAATGGCAAGGTGTAGGAATGAACCACCTAAGAAATAAAATAGCTATGAAATTAAAATATTTAAGTACTAAGCGCTAAACAAATAACTTTGCTGGTATTGAGTCGGACTGCTTATTAAGATTATGGTGGGAAGATACAGCCGTCCAGCGATTTGGACCAGGCTGAAAAAGTCAGCGTGTCAAATGAGCTCATCGATTCAGCATCGGACTCCAGATAAGTCGGAAGCTCGGTATTTTTTCACTCTGCTCGGTGTAGTGTTGAAAACTAGTAAATTCATTGAAATTATTATTCTTTCGTTAGTCAACTTTTCTCCTTCAAAGTCCCGTTTTATAGCTTCTCTAAAACTGAAAAAAAAAACCAGCTGCAGTTTGATTTGCACCCAAATAAGTGAAGGGTGAAGAGAGCGGAATATGTTCTATACCGGGTGGAAGTCACAAACCACTTTGCAATTCTTTGATTGTACCTGAAGTCGCGGCCGCCATACATCTTATTCCAAAATGACCCCTGATTTATGCGCATACAAATTGGTCCTTGTTGCCTCGTTCAAGATAAAATCATCTTTTGAATTTTGAGCTTAAGAACGAGGCATCAAGGGCTAATTTCAATAAAAACAAAAGAATATTTAAATGGAGGCCATTTTGGAATAAGGTGTATGTTGGTGGAAAGAAAAATAGAGAAAAAGTCTTTTGGGAATTTGATTATATTATTATGCAAATCTTGAGCAACATTGTTTCTATTGTTTTGGTACCAACATGGCCGCCGTCTAATCACGTGAGTGCAACCAAAGAATGAAGTAGTGCTTAGTGCTTCCACGATAAAAAGGTAACTTCCTTTTTTTCTTCAGAGTTTGAAAGTGTGATTGCTTAAAACTTGACTGGCAAAATTTTGAGCTTTGATTTTTGTTCAAAGGCTGTTTATTTTGAGTGTAAGTTTTGGATTGATTTCATGGTCCGCCATTACTCACGTTCAAAACTGACCGATTGGACCTCAGAGGGTTGGAACTAGAGAAAAGTGACGTCATTTAATCACAAGCTCAAAATGTATTTGAGCGTGTAAACGCAGCTTATTATACATGCAAAACACCAGTTTAAAAGTCTGAAAGCCCGAAACTCCCGTGCTGCATATTAATTCATCCGCGTACACACGCATTGCATGTTTTAACTATTGAGTCTTTGGCGTCATTTTCTCCTCGATCCAGCTCTCTCGAGATGTTAAAGTTAGTAATGGCGGACCATTAAATTGGAAAATTCCAGTTAAAATAAACAGGTGTCTTTTGGAAATCAAGGCTTAAAACTTGGGTCACTTAAGTTTAGTTAACATAGTTTTGGTCATAGTAGCACTTTCAAAAACAGCCAGGCGAAGTAATTTGCGACGTTAGCCCGGTATTGAACCAAAACTATGTCCTTGTTTCATCGTGGAACGTTAGTATGACTGGGGGTATTCGCCATACCCCCAGTCATACAAACGCCTGTAAATTTGTCAAATTTCAACTTACAATTTCTCACCTGATATAACACCTAATACGCTGACATTTTTCAGGGTTACTAAAGTAAAAGTGCTCTTTCTATTTCTGGTATTAGTTTTCAATTTTAACTTATTTGAATTTTCGGCCGCCATTTTGGAGAAGAGACGGTCTATTGAGATCAAATAGGCCTAAGCTTTGATTTTTAACTGAAATGTTTCGCTTTGTCGTGAAATCTTATAACCGACCTTTTGAAGAGTTTAATATTGTTTGCTTCCGAGTGATAAAACGGCATTATCAAATATTTTTTAAAATATTGACTCTACGCAACTAGCGGTGCACCCTGCTAGCAGAGGCTTTCTTTTGCTTGCTCGGTTTTGGCGTTCTCGAGAAAGGCTCTGCTTGAATCGAGTAAGATCTTTATTGAATATGCGCTGCATGTTGCCAGGATACAGTCTCGAACCCAAGCCTAATATGCCAGATCTCGCCGCCATCTTGGTTTTTCATGGTACAGCGGGCTCAATTATAACCATCGGTTTTGTCACTAAACGGACGCTCGCACTGGAAAAACCGGTTTGACGAGAGAAAACAAGATTGACTAGTCCAGAAGTTCGGGTTGCGGCGGCTTCAAAGAGTTGACGCGATTCGGGCAGAGCCTACTTTTCTCCTCCTCAGCAAAGAAAAAGACAAAAGGAGGCTCTGCTCGCAGGGTGCTAGCGGTGTGATGGTCCAGTGGCTGTGTGACGGGTTAATCCATAAACTACCAAGTTCGAGTCCTGTGTCCGTACACTTGGGTGATATTAAAAAAAAAATCCATTTCACATAATCCATATCAAACTTTCAGTCTTCTAAATTAAGTAAATTCAGAGCAAATGAGGAAATAACGACAATCGTTAATTGAGAAGTAGAGAATAAGTGGGACCTTTCCTTTCCCCAGTCCCCTCCCATTTTTTCTCAAGGTCCCTCCCATCTCCTTCCATTCCCTTTCTTGATGAAATAAACAGCACTATCATAAGGTTTTCATTAGACGTTAGACGTCTCGTTTAATGTGTTAGCAGTTTTACTTATGTTTCATGTATCACTGTATTATTTGGTGAAAATAAAATTAATCAAATAAAAAAATTTGAATGATAGATCCGTAAGAACTGCACGTTAGGGAAAGAAAATGTGTCCCCGCTCTCAGTAACATCAAAATAATAAGCTACTGTTTCATTTTTTTTACTTTGTACTGGTGTCAAACCTGATTACTCAGTGACCTGGCCTTTCTAGGGAATCACGGGGGCTAGGGTCTTACTCAATGTATTTTCATTCCACAACACAGTTCGGTCGAAGTATCACAGCCCACTCTTGTTATCCTCAACGTTGTCAACATTTCTCTCCAATTACGAAGACACGAGATGCCACACGTAAATTACACTGTCTTGATGAAGTCTCTGAATAGGAAAACACAGAGGAGAGAGAGAACTTAGCTAGGAACAAGGAAAAGAAAAAAAATTATTCTGACCACATACCGTATTTACTGTATTTACTCGAATAAGCGCTGCGGCGCTTATTTAATTTTCGCATAGATTTTCGCGCCCCAAGTGCGTCGCTTATTCGAGGGTGGCGCTAAATACGGTATTCGATTTAGCGTCTAACGTCGAATAGGCGCCGACCCTGAATGAAGGAAAATTTATGATAAGCGCCCAGCCTCGATTAAGCGCCCACGGCGCTTAATCGAATAAATACGGTACAAAAAAAGTTTGAAAACGTAATTTATACTTTAAAATAACGTTTTCGAAGAAGTTGTCGTCAAAGATCTTAAGTTCCCTCATTGGAAGGCGCGAGTAATGAAGGCGAAGTGGGATACACTTAAGACATCTTCAGTACAATACCTTAAGATTCCTGGAAGCCTCTCTGATTCGCAAATATACTTGTGGCCGTGATTTCCGTCGAGTTCAACAAATTTCACGGGATCTGCGTAAGGTCGCCTTGAATTTTTGACACTTTCGTACAACTGAAATGTAGGGAATGGAATTAAGAACAGGAGATTAGAGAATATTTCTTACTTACCAACCACACTAGACAACCTGATCACTCGCATGAAAGCTCAGTGTACCACAATGATATTGGTTTCGATTACTTTATTGGGAAGGAAACAAGATCCTAGCACTAAGATCCGAGCGCAAAGGTCAGCAACAACATTTCACATGTCTCATTACAGAAAACCCACCCACCTCGTTAGAGAGCTTGCTCGCAGGCTATTGAAGCACTAAAATGATCCGCCCGTCTTCTAGTATCACCGTACTTCTAGGATTAAGGGAATCTGATAATATCGATTGAGTTGATAATTAACAAATAGAGAAGCCTCGTCTGTGATCTGCTCTGTTGTAAAGGGGTGAGGCTAAATCGCGTGGGTCCGTGGGTCGTGGGTCGTGGGTCGTGGGTCGTGGGTTTGAAGAAAAAAAAAAAGATATATATTAGCTCCCTCAGTGCTCAGTCGGTCCAAATTTTTGCAGTTGCCCTAAGAGTTAGGGTTAGCGTTAGCGTTTAGGGCTAAAAGTATGTATACATGACGTGTATACATGGAGGATCTCGGACCCACGACCCACGACCCACGACCCACGACCCACCCACCCACGTCGATTAGACACTCTCGTTGTAAAGCACACAGGAAGCGGAATAGAGCACCAAAGAAGTGTATAGGGGAAATACGAGACGTAGTCGAGTGTTTTCTCTACTTCTTGAGTGCTCTATCGGCTTCCTGCGACCTTTACCAACTCGCTCAATTAAATCAAATTATCGTATTCTGCTCTCCCACAGACGCAGCACCGCAAGTTCTTTAGAAATTGAAGTAACCACTCAGTCCATTACCTTTCTTCCTAGTTCAATTGGCAAAGTGAAATCGGCCCGGTCGTGCAAGATCAGTATTGGACAATACACATCCGCTAACCTAAAACAAGATGGTCAAGTGGCAGTTAGGCCCTGTTCAAATGAGGAAACGCTACCTTGGCCGAGTCCACGTCTCATAAATTTCCTTTGAAAACGAAGCTAATCGTTTACATGAGGAACAAAAAGTTGGCTCGCCCAGATGCGTTGCCGGACCAAAACTCAGAGTCTTAAAATAACTAAGGAGAAAGTTCTGCCTTCGTAATTACATCCGCAAATGTTTAGACTTTCATGTCTTCTCGGATAAGGACTATAAACCGTAAGCCCGGGGGGAGATCCCCGGTGTCGTGGTCTGTCCTCCTTTCACGTTCATTCGTGGGTTGGGTGGGTGACTGAGATCAAATATGGACTGGTAGCGGCTGCCAGAGGCGTCTTTACAAAGTGACGTCTAATCTCACCCAATAGAAAGAATTGAAAACCGCCATGGGACTTTGTGTTATGTGTGATATACAAATCCTATACCATAAACCAGCAGCCCAATTAACCCCCTGAGTCAACCATTTCCCGTATCTTTCTATTTTTAGAAGAACCTCGCAGGGGGGCTTTAGTGGGTGTTTTCGCAATAGCCAATCATAAGAGACCTATGGTCAGCCATTCATTACGTCACATAAGTATGTGACATATGTAAACCACTTCACGTATGTTCTCAGTCACATACGTCAAAATATACTAGTTCTAAAAATAGAAAGATACGGAACAGGGTTGACCCAAGCGTACAATACAGATGGAAGCTCCGGATAATGGGGCTCCTGCATGACTGCAGGGTTACCCTCTTTCCACGGTAGGACAAGTCTAGAAGAAGAGTCCACTTCTTGCCATGTTCAGTCACACTTTGGTCTGAGTCCATTCGGTTGTGGGTTAAATAGAAGCTAGTAGTAGGAAACGTGCCACCCACCACCTACTACTCACGCAGCTCCTCCCAGTCTAACACGACCACCCCTTGACTCGGTCGCTAACTCGGCTGAGATGGTGTCACTCTTAAGGGATTAAACTTTTCTCCATATAAGCGAAGCCTTCGGGAATCGTTACAAATAAATTGGCATGAACGGTATGGACGACCTCAAATTTGATCCTTGCATTGTTTTTTTTTTTGCATGTATTTTTGCGATACTCGGCATAACAACGACATGAAATCACCAAATTTGAAATTTGAACGTACACAGATGTATGCGAACCTTTCATTCGATATTTTAACCCAACACCGGCGCCCACGTTTTCGTTGAGGTCGTTGACGTCGTCGTCGCATATCATTAGGGAGCTTAAAAAACGACGACGCCGACGGATACGACGACGCTACAAAACAATAGGTTTTAGTGAGCAAAAACAATGGCTCTGCACCCTCTGCACGTGCGTGTTACATTTTGGTACATTTCTTTGCCGTCATCTCCTAAATGACGACGTGAAATGACCAAATTCAAGGTTCTGTGGAGGACGTTAGCACATGACGATGAATTTTCAGCTCTCTCTCTCTACGCTTCCAACCCACTCATACCAGTTTAATTCCTCAACAGTTACCACACATTTTTAACGAGCAACGACATGAAATAGTTTCGTAGTGATATGAATAACGCGAACTCGTATTTTTGCATGAAGTCCTCGTAGCCGTCGTCGTCCTCGTTTCGTAAGCTCCCTATTTCCTATCAGGGAACTTAGCACCAGACGTTCTTGATTCACGAACGGCATGGCTGGACGCGCAGAACTGGGTCGAGGACGCGGTTCATGCGCCAAATGCAAATCATTAGAGAGCTTTAGTAAAGACAACGGCGACGGCAACGAGGACGTCACAAATTTGCATATTTAGTGGGCAAAAAAAATAGCTTTGCACGCCCTGCACGTGAGTTTTTCACTTTTGTTCATTTCTTTGCCGTCGTCAGCAAAACAACGTGAAATAGCCAAATTCGAGGTTTTATAAAGGACGTCAGCACTTGAGGATAAATTTTCATATTCTCCCCTAAATTAAACTTGACTCATAACGGTTTCATTCTTGAGGGACTGCCACACCATTGTCCTGTTAAAAAGCTTGGAATAGTCTCGAAGTGATTACAGTGATGGGAATTTATGTTTTGAGATGTTCTCGTTGCCGTCGTCGTCGTCGTTGCTAAAGCTCCCTATTAGGGAGCTTAAGCACGCACGTTTTTGAGACGCGGACGGCAACCGGAAGTGGGCTGTTTACATTGCAAAGTATCATTTCTCGATTACAGTTGATTAGTATAAAAATCTCGGAGACACCTCTGTCCTGGCACGCGATATTTTTTCTTCCGGTTAACGTCCGCGTGTAAAAAACGGACGTCCTTAAGCTCCCTTTTATCTCTTTGGAGACGGACACCGCCGCAAACTATTAGCATTCCACGTGAATGCTTCCATTGGGCGTCTTGTCAACTAAGAAACACTGTTAAACACAACTTACCTCCTATCGGTGCGAAATAAATCTTCCAATTTATCTAGAACAGTTTCATTGTAATATGGAAGGTACCTGAAAGGCTAAGGAAGCAGAAACAAGAATAAAGCCACGTTCATAAGAAAAGATGAAAGGGAGAACCCCCACTTCAAATATATACATTTAATGTCGTAAAAAAGGTTGCTGTTATTTATCGTGGTGAAGTACAATAATAATAAAGTATTCTCGTTTGTCTCACGATGTGGTAACTTGTGATGTAGATCGCGACGTTTCGACTGCATTCTGCTAGTCTTCATCAGGCGATGAGGTCGACTTGTTACGCGTCACCTTTTCAGGCAGGATGCTCCGCTGTGATTGGTGCATTTCGATCCTCGCTGTTTCGGTGCGTTGTTCCTTCGGCAGTCCGCTGTCGTACGGTTCTCCTGTTGTTGCCTTTCTTGATCGTGGGCATCCATGCTTCCGGAATTTCTATTCCACTATCCTGTTGATGTTGTTAGGGTGAAGTCTTATGTGAATCGCCTCTTTGACCCTGCGTGTGTACCAATGAGAATCACGATCAATAAAGTTTACTTCGTTCCAAAGCGCTTCACAGCGGAAGCGCTTAAATCCTGCTTAAAAAGGTGACGCGTAACCAGTCCACCTCATCGCCTGATGAAGACTAGCAGTATGCAGTCGAAACGTCGCCATCTACATCACAAGTGAAGTGACCACATCGATACATTTATTTCATTCATCGAGTCCTTTCACGGGAACACATGAGCCCAACAAATTGACCATCTCCCAAGTGAGTGGCCATCATAGCTCAGTTGGTAGAGCATTGCACCGGCATCGCAGACGTCATGGGTTCGAAACCCGTTGATGCCACCTGAATTTTTCAGGTGTCTACAAGAGACAATTGCTTATAGAGCGGTTTTCAATTGAGTCTCTAAAGTAATTAGCGAATTGCTTTGTTTTTGCATTACTTCACTCAGTGATTGGTTGAAATTTCTCGCGCCACTTTTTCAACCAATCAGAAGAGAAACCAAAACCAATCGTGGCTCGCGCGTGCACATTTTCCCGCGCTTTTTTGTGTCGGCTACGTGTAATTACTTCGAGTTTTGATTGGTTTACAGGATTGTCTCCGTCCTTTTTGATTGGCCAAAGTAATTACGTTGGTTTTGGTTTTACGACACTCATTTGAAAACCGCTCTATTGTCCAGATAAATGCGAGGATCACCTCTCCCTTAGAACTAATTTTCATTGACGCAATGGCTATATCCCTGTCCCTTTGTACCTTCTGCAGCATTAAGGGTTACAAAAATCTGACGATTGGGGTTTAAAAGCGTTGATCACCGCTTTAGAATAAAGATGAATTATTCACTAATTTGGTGGCTTGGTGGGCAACATGAGTCAACTGGTTACTTTTTTTAGGACACCATTCAAAATTTCATTTTTGGAAAGGTTAAAGGTCCACATTAAAGCGACTGGCTTTTCGACCGTGTGTTTTTGTTATATGGAAATTTGCATTGCTTATCGTAGCGATCGGATTGGATGAATTTCAGCTATGGTGGGATTGACAATTGTTCCTTCGACACGCAATTCCTCAGGCTGTTTGGCGAACGTGGGCATTTAAGGGATTCTTAGGTGCGGACCAATACCATTCCAAAAAAGTCATTCCGCAAAAAAAATTGCGCTAACACGGGCCGGCTACGGAAAAAATGTACGCTTTAAGTTGCTCACCAATGTCAAGGGAAAATGTTTTGCTGCTTCCCGAAGATTATTAAAAGGTGCTTCAAGAATGAGCCCCGTGGGAGAAGAACCTAACCGACAGCAAAATTTCTGTTAGTAGTTGGTATTAAATGAGGCAAATATTACCTAGGGAAAGGTTTTTTACTCTTGGGACTAAGATAACGACGAATTCTTAGCAATGCTGTTGTAATCACTTCAGGTCTTTCATAAATGTTTCGTGCGCAGTTTGGCACAAGAAAATTCACATTTCTATAACCATGATTGCAAAAACTTGGACTTTGCCGAGGCGTAATAAGAGATCGGGAGTACAAACCTTCATTGCACAATATTCTTGCCACTGCACCGCCAACCCTGTCGCAAAATTAATTGTCACTTTAGCTATAACATAAGAATTACAATACTAAACGACTATTCCACTCGCGCTTGTTGGATATGAGATGACAGATACGTAACGAAGCGCGAATCGCTGAGTTGATTATCATCTCATATCCAACAAGCGCGAGTGGAATAAATGTCTTATTAAAAACACCCACAAATTATGGATAAATCTTCCCTCCTTATTTTGCAAAAACAAAAAAAAACTTTCATGCGTACAGTTACGGATATTTGTAAAGCATGGTATAATACTTCATATACCATGAAGCTTAAGTCAATCAAAACTCTAGAATTGCATTATCCAATGCCGATTTAGTTTTAAATATTGAAAGTATGTTATTGTAACATGTGAAACAAGTTCAAGTTTTCTACGAGTCAATAGTGCGAGGGAGTTTGAGTAAGATTAGACTGCAAAACAGTCGTTTTCTTCCATTTTCGGAAGGCGCGAAGTGCCGTAAGCGTGATCCTCCCTTGTGAGGCGCGCGAGCCTCACACGCCCGTAGGGCGTGTCAGGCGAGAAACCGACTGTCGGCGTTTGATACAACGAATTTGTTCTAAGCAGGGGTTCGAATAATGTCACTAAGGTGTCAGAAATTGTTTGACAGCTCCGACCACATCTTAAATTTGTATGCCTTTTTTTCGCGGGAAATTAGTTGTGTTGTCATGTTCAGACGTTTTCTCTTCGCTATTCAGAAGGCGCGAAGTTTCGTACGTTCGATTCAGTGGAGTTTTGGAAAGGACAGGCGTTTGTTTTTTTCTGTACATGTAGAAAATGTAGGATGTGTCCTCCCTTGTCGTTTCTACACTCGCTCCAGACCTTTCGTTTGCATATTATTTTACCGGGTCGCTTGCGTTTGCAAAAAAATACGACTGTTTTGCAGTCTAGAGTAAGATCTAAGTCGGGGGAAACTCTACTTCCACATAACTTTGCACTGTCGTGTGCATTTCAAGATTATTGATACCATCTCATCAACGTTGCTCAATATCAACGAAAAAATCCGACAAACTAAACTTGTACAGACTGTCACTATGACCATGACACGCAAAATGTTGTAATTTCACGAAAGCCGGCAAAATGCCCACATAGTAGAATGAAACATTGCAATAACCACTTAAAACTATATAGCAAAAGGAAAAGAGGTGAATGGATGGACACAAGTGGACACAAGTTTTTGTAGCATGAAGCGACTAGGAGTATTTTGGTAAGGCAGCTTCGAGAAGAATGGCTTGCTTATGAAAGTTTATGCTCAGACAAAGAGGGAATTGTCTGTACGGATCATAACAAGAGCGCAGTATGGGGCAGCAATTATGTTACTTTGTGTTGACTCTTCACTGAAGTTATAACTGATCGCTACTTCGGTGTGATAGCAAGCGTTCTGGTGCGAAAAAAAGAAATACATATATTTGTGCGGAGAGTCTGGCTTCTGAAAAACTGAGGCGAGTTCTCAGCTCCTCGCTCCAATTTTCCCGCGGCTACAGTGCGGAAACTATCCCTTTGCAGGGAAGCCTTTGGCAGAGGCCTTGACATACATATACGTGTCGAAAATCGGAACCGACCAATCACAACAGGCTCAAACAGCGCAATTACGTAAGACTTGCCGCTGACGTGGAAAGAAGCGTGAATCATTGCTGGTCGTGACGTGCAGACTTGGTTGTCCCCGGTTGTTCTGATTTGTCAGAGTGATCGTTTTGTTTTTGCGGCATTCAAATGGAAGCTGGTCCGTTTCTTACCCTGATCCCAGGGAGTGACCCCAAATGTACACTGGGGCATTAGAACTGTGTGATCTAATCCACTTCATTGCTGTAAGACCATCCTCTATCACTCCTGTGCAGACAAAAGAGCCTCATTAGAGAGTTTCAGTTTAAAAAAAGATTAGCCTCCATTCCGTCTGCCTAAAACGGACTGTTGAGTGACGATTGAGGTGACGTAGACTACGCAGCTGGCGGTATTATCGGCGCGAGAGGCAAATTTACGAGCCGCGCGAAAAATGGGGAGAGGCGCTGTGAAATACAGCGTCCGTCCCCATTCCCCGCGCGGCTTGGCCGCTTGTTTTGCCTCTCGCGCCGCGCCGAGAAGTTTTTAGGGAACTTAAGCAACGACGACGGCGACGGCACCGAGAAATTCGCGTCATTGTTATCACTTCGTAAACATGTCAACCCTTTTAATATGACAAGGGTGTGATAGTTGCTCAAAAACAACATTGGTCGTTGCCGTCGCCGTTGTCGTTGCTTAAGTTCACTTTTGAGACGCGGACGGCAACCGGAAGAGAACAATTCACATGCAAAGGACAGTAGTGTCTCCAAGATTTTTAAACTAATCCTCTCTAATGGAAAAAAGATACTTAGTAATTTTAATGTGATTGCGTGAAGACAGGTTTAAAGGGAAAACAGCTCACTTCCGGCCGACGGCCGCGTCTCAAAAACGTCCTTACCTAAGCTACGCCGGCTACGATTGAAGAGGCCCCTTCTGACCACTTATTGACTTTGTTCCTTGTAGTCCCTGATTCGACTTCTCAGCTGCGCTTGTAAATAGCCAGCTGGTTTGCCTACGACAAAGTGCTTGATTGGCTATGACAAGCCCCTCCACTATTGGGAATGGTCAATTAAGTATTGTATCGTATCGTATCCTTTTGAGCGTATAAATTTATTCAAGAGTTTCAATGAGATTTCTTCGTATTTTAGTTACATCACAAGCCAATTCCGAGCAACAAACAGCCACTGAATTTTTCCACTCCATGACGTTACCGCCTGTCACACAAAAAATGGAGACAATTCAATTTAAAAGGGGCAAGCGTAATTATTGTTTTTGTGCCTGAATGTCTTCATTATTTGCCTAAATTTTTTGTCAGAAGTGTAAGACTTGCAACAGTATAGGCCTTTTCCAGTTAGTGCCGCTTTGTTTTAGATGACCCTCTGCACAACGTTTTTGTACCATGTGATCGCCACCTGCAAATGGCCCATTATTGTTTATTGCTTGAAATTTAACATTTTAACCAGAATTTTAAAATGGTCACTTACAGGGCTTTTCTTAAATACATACCACTTTCAGAGGGTTTTCCTTCGGAGTCACCAAATCCTAATGTGTACAATAAACGGGCTTGTTAGAAACAAAGCAAAGCCCTGTGACGAGTGTGCTTTGCAATTCTCATTCACTCGCTGTAAACCTTTCGCTTTTGTCCTGTGCTGCCCTCTAATTAAGTACTGCTAAGTTACAAGTTTTTCCACTAAAAATGAAATGTGACTGTGCCTTATATTTTCCTTCAGAATCTGTGCATGCTTGTGGATCCCACACATTGTAATTCAAGTATCCCTTCTCTTATCATCTATTGGTGACAACTATTACTGATGATCAGTATTTGCAGTAGTCCATTGAGAAGTTGACAAGCGATACACTGATGTTGTTGTGTTGTTGTTGTTAATGCTCAAGCGCGATAAATTGGGAAGCCTGCGTATCCAATCCAATCCAAACAAATGAAACTTAGCATTGGTTTCCGATGACAGGCCAAAAGTGGAAACCTAGAGGAAAATCTCGAGGAGAACCAATAAAACTCGACCCAAAAATGCCGCTATGCACAGGAACCACCTAACCAGGGTGCGGAGTGGTTATTAAGCATGCTTCTAAGGAGACAAAAAGGATGGCCTTTGAGTGACTACTGGCATGTGACAGGATTGCCGTAATGTCAATGTTATCTGATGACTATAAATTCAATGTATGAATTTGCCTGCCTTGAGCACTCCACCAAGCCTACCAGTATTTTGTTGAATGGAAGACAAGTTTCACATTTTTAACAGATTGGGCTTATCGCCGATTGGACTACTGCGTGGGAGGCCGCGGGATCAAAACTTCAGCCAGACCAACACTCAGTGTCTTCAAATAACTGAGAAGAATTCGAACATGCTGCATTTGTAATGTGATATCTGCAAATGGTTACACCCTCTTGTCTTCTGGGAAAAGGACGATAAACTATAGAGTATATGAACGGCAGCCATGTTGGAGGACCAAAACAATTAAAGATATTTGCATAAAAATAACATTTATTCCCCAAAGGAATATCATTCTTTTGTTTCGGTCCTCCAATATGGCCGCCGTGCACATACTCTATAGGCCGTGTCTCGTAACCATGTTGGGCATAAAAGAACCCACACACCATTCCCAAAGAATAGGGCGTGGAGTTCCCAGTGTTGTGGTCTGTCCTCTGTGGTATATTATGGTTAGGAGGGTAAATGCTCAGAGATACTAGCTACACCAAGCTACTGTACTCTACAGTCTGAGGGCACATAAAGATATGATGATGCTAATAACGGAAGAAATACAAAATCTACACCCTGGCAAGTGCCACGGTGTCACTGCTCAAGCCCTGCTCCTTATTAAGAGAGGATGAGCGTGAAAACTGACCCCTAGTCCAGACAGCATTATGCCTACCAAAGCAATGTTAAAAGATGATTACAAAAACTCACCACGATAGTCAATGGTGACAACATGATATCCCAAAGAATTCAAACGCTGAAAATGAAACATAAAATAATCATGTTTTTTGCTAAATTCATTTTACTTGCAACCTAACTAAAACTAATTCACTCTTATACGTACATGTACTAGCTGACAGGCCCAACTTTACAGTTATCTGTTAAAAATGCCCCATTGTCCTTTCTATCTAATTTGCTGTATGTTGATGCTTCTATTTCTTTTGTGTAAAACAAAACCTGTGATGCATTTTAGGCTGATGTGGGCTTTAAATAGAAGGCCCAGCTCTACTGACACAATGTTTCTTCTTTGGCCTCAGCTGAAATGTTTAGGCGATACATAAAACACGAGTTGGAAGTCTATATGCATTAGCAGGTCACATTTAAATCCCTCCTACTGAGCAAGTTTGTCATGCAGTCATCTTATTTATGAAGACACACGGCAAAATCAAGGGCAGATAACACTACAAACCTTGTAAAGTTCTACTCTATGACCTCCACCTCTGCGAACAAAAAACAACAAGAACAACAAAGTAAGACATTGTTAAAACAAAGGCTGGGTTTGTTGAAGGTTAGATAAAGCTTCTCCAAGAGGTACAAATCCATGATTGCAATTAACTGATAATATTGCTATGTGCATAATGAAATGTCTGCTTGCTTAATCATTAGCTCCTTTTCTAATGTCAATCCTCAACTATGGTACTTTGTCAGCTCTGACTGAACCAATACACTAACACCAAACACGAGGTTCCATTACTCTCCTCTTCTAGTTCTGGTCTTCAAAATAGAATACAGTTTGCCTCTTTCCATTACTTTACACTTGTCTTGAAATCCTAGATACCTCTATTTTTATCATGTATCATGATGATTATTATCACTTTCTAATCTCAACAACGCTGTCATCCTATCTCAAAACTAGGCATAACTTAACCATGAAACAGCAAAACAAAACACTAAAACACCATGTATGACCCCACCATACATTGAATAATAACCGACAAAGGTTGGATTTGAGATTAAATATCATTTTAGGCCTAATTTCCGGGTAGGCCCAAGACATTGTTGCTCCTAATTCATTGATATTAAGATTAGGATTCAGATTCAGACTTAGATTGGGAGCATTAACTTTTTGGGCCTAATTAGGCCTAAAAAATTGTTAATTAAAACTCAAATCAACTTTTGTCAGTTAATTAGTATTCAATGTATGGTGGGCTCATACATGGTGTTTTGGCGCTTCGTTTCCCTGTTTCGGTGTTTCGTTGTTTAGTACCGTCAGAAACCCAGAAGAGTTGAAACGTGTAACGGCCCCTTGTGTGCTGGGAAACAAGCTTCTGAATATTCAATTTGCTAAGTACCATATTTGGAACAACAAGAGCGAGGGGTTTCCAAATATGGTACTCAGCACTGAAACATTCAACCAATAAGTTCGCACTGAATATTCGGAAGCTGTGAACGCGCGTTACACGTTTCAACCCTTATGGGTTTCTGGTAACGTACGTGTGATATTATGAAGTAGTGATCAATACCGCTGACATAATATCGCGAACTCGTAAGAAACGTTTCGGTGACGTTCTTGTAAGTTTACTTGAGTTTTCGCTAAGACTGTTTAGTTGAGTTTGCTCGTTTTGAAGCTAAGGACTAACACACGGTGTCAGAAGTTAGTGGATGACGCTGTTTGCCGACCGTATTTGTGAAATATTTGTATTGTGAAAACCTTGGTTCGTTGCTGTTCGCATAAATCGAAACCGCGTGGTGTAAAATGGCGGCCGGGCGTCTGTTAAACCCACCGGATCATCTGCAGCTTTCAAGTGGAAATGTATCTCAAAATTGGAAAAGATTTAAGCAAAAGTGGAGTAACTATGAGCTAGCTATCGGAATAGCCAGAAAAGAAGATCCCATTCGAGTAGCAACTTTTCTCACTGTGATTGGCGACGAAGCCCTAGATGTTTACAATGCATTCACGTGGGACAGTGACGCAGACAAAGTCAAAATGGATAAAGTTCTAGAGCATTTTGAGCAGTACTGTGAGCCTCGCAAGAATACAATCTACGAGAGGTATTTATTCTTTTCGCGTGGACAGGAAAGTGGGGAGCCCATTGATAAATATGCCACTGTTCTACGAAACATGGCAGACTCTTGTGAATTTCAAGATTTGAAAGATTCGTTGATACGCGACCGCATCGTGTTTGGAATCGCTGATCACAACGTGAGAGAGCGTTTGTTGCGAGTCCCAGATTTGACGCTGAATAAAGCTCTCGAACTTGCACGAGCTGCCGAAGCAACCCAAAGCCAGTTGAAACAAATGCAAAACTTGCACGAGGTTAATGCAGTAGGGAAGAAGAAAGAAAACTTCTTCCGAAAGAAACAAGAAGAGAAGAAAAAATCAGCCAACGGCAGTGCTCAGCAGATCGACTGCAAATTTTGTGGCAGGAAACATGTACCAGACAGATCAAAGTGCCCTGCATTTGGCCAACAGTGCAACAAGTGTGGAAAAAGAAACCATTTTGCTGCGAAGTGTACAGGAGGAAGGCAGTCCAGTCGTAATTTACATGCCAATCAGAATTTGAATTATGTGCAAGAAGATTCAGATGGGAGTCAATTTGAAGAGTATACTATTGATGTCATAACTTATCAAGTCAGTGCTGTGGAAGAAAAGAAACACCCAAAACAGTTGTTTACATCAGTCAAAGTAAACAATGTTAAAGATGTTACATTTCAGTTGGACTGTGGAGCAACTTGTAATTTGCTATCACTAAAAGAATTCTCAAGCATTATGGGGGATCCCAAAGATCTGTATTTGAGGATAACATCTGCAACACTCAAGATGTACAATGGAACCACTATGACTCCACTTGGAAAGTGCACTCTCAAATGTGCCAAAGGTGAGATGAGTACAGATGCAGATTTTTTTATAACTAATGAGGATGTCAGGCCTATATTGGGTGCTGAGTTATGTCAGGAACTGAACTTAATCAAGGTTATGGCAAGTGACATTTCAGAGTCAGAAACTGTGAATGCAGTAAATGACAAGGTTCAAACTGCCCACATTGTTCTAACCAGAGATCAAATTTTGAAACAGTACAGTGATGTTTTTGAGGGATTAGGGTGCATGGATGGCCCATACCATATGGAACTCGATGAAACTGTAAAACCTGTTGTCCACCCCCCTAGGAAAGTCCCTGTAGCACTAAGAGACCGTTTAAAGGAAGAACTGGACAAATTAGTCAGAGAGAAAGTTATCACCCCCGTTACAGAACCTACAAATTGGGTGTCTAGTTTGGTTCTAGTAAACAAGCCAGAGAAGTTAAGAATTTGTATTGACCCACAAGATTTAAACAGAGCCCTGCTGAGAGCCCATTATCCTCTCCCCACCATTGAAGACGTGGCAACTAGGCTATGTAAGGCTAAAGTCTTCTCAGTTTTGGATGCAAAGAATGGATTCTGGCAAGTTCAGCCAGACAAACCGTCGTCACTCTTGACCACGTTTAATACACCTTTTGGGCGTTATCGCTGGCTTCGCTTACCATTTGGAATCAAATCAGCCCCAGAAGAGTACCAGCGAAGAATCCATGAAAGCCTACAAGGTCTGAAAGGTATAGAAGACATTGTAGATGACATACTATGTGTTGGTGAGGGTGACACCTATGAAAACGCAGTTAAGGATCATGACAGAAACCTAATTGCACTCTTGGAGAGATGTCGTGAGAAGAATATCAAGTTGAATCCAAAGAAGTTACAGTTGAGAAAGCAAGAAGTGCCCTACATCGGTCATGTACTGACCCCTGATGGCCTCAAGCCGGATCCAAGTAAGGTCAAGGCAATTGTAGAAATGCCTACACCTTCAGACAAGAAGGCCGTGCAAAGGGTGCTTGGAATGATTACGTATCTTGCGAAATTTCTGCCTAACCTGTCTGATGTGACGAAGCCGTTGAGACGTTTATTAGACAAAGATGTGCAATGGCACTGGAACGATACACACGAGAAATCATGGAAGCAAGTGAAACAATTGATCACAAGAGAACCAGTGTTGAAGTATTTCGACCCCAGTAAAGAAGTAACACTGCAATGCGATGCATCGGAATCTGGACTGGGTGCTGTCATACTGCAAGAGGGTCAGCCTATAGCATTCTCGTCAAGAGCGCTTACCAGTACTGAAAGAAATTATGCTCAAATAGAGAAAGAGCTGCTCAGCATAGTTCACGGGTGCACACGCTTTGACCAGTACGTTTATGGTAGGCCAATTACAGTACAGACGGATCACAAGCCGCTAGAGAGCATTTTCAAGAAATCTCTGCTTTCGGCCCCCAAAAGGCTCCAAAGAATGTTATTACAGCTCCAGAGGTATAGCTTGAATATAGTGTACAAGCCTGGAAAGGAACTATTCATTGCTGATACACTCAGTCGAGCATTCCTTCCCAATAAGCCGAGTACAGAAGAGTTGAAGTCGGAGGTTTTATCAGTCAAACAGGAAGAGCATCTAATCAAATCCATTGAAGAGATCAACATGGTCGAGTTTCTGCCAATCACAAGTCAACGCCTTGTTGATCTCAGAGGAAAAACTGATCGTGACGAAGGTCTTCAGCAGTTGAAACATATTATCAAGATTGGTTGGCCAGAAACAAAAGAAGAAGTCCCATCAGAAATCAGGAGATATTTTGACTTCAAAGAAGAGCTCAGCATCCAAGATGGTATCCTCTTCAAAGGAAATCGAGTAATAGTACCTGTAGCGCTAAGGCCCCACATGATCACGCAAGTACACTCAAGCCACCTTGGTATTGAAAGTTGTTTAAATAAAGCAAGAGATGTCCTGTTTTGGCCTGGCATGACCGCAGAGATCAGGGACTGTGTTTCTAAGTGCGAAACATGTAACACTTATCAGACAAACCAGCAGAAAGAACCACTCATACCTCATGATCCACCTAAACGTCCTTGGTCTCATGTTGCAACAGACCTTTTCAGTTTTGACAACAAGGAGTGGTTCATCATCGTTGACCACTGGTCAGATTACTTTGAACTGAACCAATTATCCAGTACCAACTCAAGCTCTGTTATCAAGTCTCTCAAGAATCAGTTCGCACGCCATGGCATACCTGATACTCTGTATTCTGACAACGGACCACAGTTTGCTTCCAGAGAATTCAAAGAATTTACATCCGCCTGGCATTTTGACCACCAAACGTCTTCACCACACTATCCACAATCAAATGGCAAGATTGAAAATGCTGTTAAGACAGCCAAGAAGTTACTAACCAAAGCAAAGGCAAGTGGACAAGATCCATACTTGGCCATTTTGGACTGGCGAAACACACCTTCACCCAGTATTGGATCATCACCAGTACAAAGATTATTTGGACGACATACAAAGACACTGTTACCTACAGCAGGAACTTTGTTACAGCCAAAGATCGTGGAGGGAACTGAAGGCAAGCTCAAAGAAAGAAAGACGAAACAAGCACTGTTTTACAACAAAGGAACAAAAGAGCTTCCTGTGCTTCAACCCGGAGACACAGTGCGCATGAAACCGCTGCCATCAGACAAAGAAAAGCTGTGGAAAAAGGGATCTGTTGTCAAACAAGTGGCACCTCGCTCCTACGAGGTAGATCTTCAAGGAACTATGTTCAGGAGAAATAGAAGACACTTGGTAAAGACCAAAGAACCATCGCCACAGTCGGATTTGGAATCCCAAGAAAACCTGCCAGCTAGTAGTACCCCTTTACCTGTGGAAGGACCACCTGTGGTGCAAACAAGATCTGGTAGAATCATTCATAGACCAGGACGACTACGAGATTTTGTTTGAGGAACGTTGTTTAGGACTTTGAACTGTCATCGTCTGATTGAGTGCTTTATGGTGAATAACTTTTTTTATGAGAAGGGAGATGTGATATTATGAAGTAGTGATCAATACCGCTGACATAATATCGCGAACTCGTAAGAAACGTTTCGGTGACGTTCTTGTAAGTTTACTTGAGTTTTCGCTAAGACTGTTTAGTTGAGTTTGCTCGTTTTGAAGCTAAGGACTAACACAGTACGTCCCTCAAAATCTTTGGGAAAAATAGAGTTAATGGAAGAACAAGTGGCTCACAACATCTACAAGTCTAAATGAAATAAATGTGTATAAAATTATTTGAAGTGTGGGTCATAGACGACAGGGAGAAGTGATCATTGATTGCACTTATCTGGACAACCTAAGTAAGTGTCTCTTTAAACACTTGAAAAATTCATGTGGCTTCAACAGGATTCAAACCCACAACCTATGTGATGCCAGTGCAATGCTCTACCAACTCAGTTATGAAGCCACTTAGTTTGGAGCAGGTCAATTTCTTGGGCTCATGTATTCCAGTGAAAGTACTTGATGAATGAAATAATTAACAATAATATTATTATTATTCTACTAGGGAGCACTGGATATGAGATGATAGATAACCAGTGAGGCGCGTAGCGTCAATTTGGTTATAATCATTTTATATCCAGCAAGCCTGAGTAGAATAATTTTGTTTTATTAAAAACTCCAGGATGGATAATTATCTCTTTCACATTGATTTCTGCCTTGGTCAATTCTGGTCTAAAACAGCTTTTGTCGGCCATTTTTGTTTTCAGCTCGCTTTATTGCTGACACATTCCTTGACCATATTAGGTACAGCAGGCAAATGAACTGATAGCCTGTGTCGGGCGAGTCAATGAAAATGCTGAAATATGATATCTGTAGTTCAGTTTTTATTAAAAGTATATATTTGAAGTGCAGGTTATAGATGAAAGGGACAAGTAATCCCGAATTTTTCAGGTGTCTTTAAGATACAACAATAAATTGCTTAAATTGTTCTGTTACATGCGGGGATCACTTCGCCCTTCTTCCACAAGTTTCCTACAGAGAATCAGTCTCTTAAAAGAGTAACCAAATACCACCCAAAAGTAGTTAAATTTATCAGTTAAAGGTCAGGCCCAGGTTGCTCAAAGCATGGTTTAATAGCGCTAATTAACTGGTATTAAATACCATGGAAACCAATACATTTTGATACCTCTTATCAAGTGAAGCTATGATCTTAACCAAAAGTTAGCACTAACTAGGCTTTAAGCAACCAGCCCCAGATACCTTAACTTTTGTCAGTATCTCTGGATATCTATTGGTACAATACCTTGTATAAGCATTGCCATGAAGGTAGAGAATCACAGGCCTTCTATCCCTGAGATGTGCATGTTTATCAACTTCAGAGCCTTGTATATGAGACACATGTTTACCTGGAATGTCCCTTTAACAATGTGTGGTAACCTTTAGTTATTTAAATGACATGAAAGTTCAAAAGAATATGAAGCAGTTTTCTAATCCTTTTATCATCTCCTTTTTTTTAAAGTTTGCGCTTGTTTTTTTGTTTTGTAAAAAACAAAACCTTGGACGAGCAAATGAGGGTTCAAAAGATGGAGGGTGTAAACCGCAGGTCGCAGATTTTAAACGGCAGGTTGCAGGTCATTGCTTGACTTTTTTAACAATGCTAACATTAGGCCAAACACTATGCTTTAGGAAATGTTTAAGCATAGACCTTATTCATAAATGGCGGCCAATTTATAATTCTTTTGTCGAAGTGCAAATTAGCCTACCAAGCCAGGATACCATACATTGAATTGAAAAGAATTCTTGCTCTAAAATGAGGCTTGGTAGGCTAATTTGCACGTGGACAAAAGAATTATAAATGTGACCGCCATTTATGAATAAGGTCTATAAGGTTGGTATTTTTATAAAGGTTTGGGTTGTTCGAGTTATGGCAAAACAATGACCTGCAACTCTAACCTGCAACTTGCACTTTACACTGCAGGCAGGTTTAGGGATGCAGGAACGTGAAGTCGACCTACCAAAAAAATCTTAAAGTGTTTCTTCCTTTGAACAGAGTGACCATAGCTTTACCAACAATATAGGAAATTAATGACATTTATAAAACTAGCTTATCAATGCAACAGAGCCATCCAGGGACTCATCGGAGCTATGGCATAATTTATTGTCCCCAGTGGGAGGGGTGAAAAAAAAAGAATTGGTAAAAAGGCTAAAATTTTTTTTGAATTCACACCCCCCCCCCCCCCCCCTGCCTTAGCTTAGTACTAAAATTGTCCAAGTGGTTCACTTTTGCTTTCAAGTAATAAATGAGATGGCAAATGTTAATCCAAGTAAATGAAATAAAGTGATGTATTTTATTCAATGGTGACAAAAAATTACTTGTATTACAAAGCTTACCATGCTCCCAATTTTCCGGCAGTACCATTGATATAAAAATTGACAGTATTTGAAGGCAAGCCAAATGAAACAGGATCTGACAAGTTGTGAAATGGATTTTTCACTTTAGGAGAAAAAAAAGACAAAGACCATCATGGAATGAACAAATATTGTGAACTATTTAAAATAAAATGTGAAATTCTGAAATTCTCAAAATGTTTCAATTATTTTGTATGGACTTGGACCAGAGGTAAAATAATGTTATTGACCTTTTTGCTGGCTTTCATGCAAAGTTAATAGTTTCTGCAAGTTTCATTATAATAATGAAAAGGGAAAAAGACAGACAAATCTATCACTCAGAAAACAGAGTATCTGGGAAGTTTAAAGTGCCCCTAACCCCAAAATATTTTTTTCCCTAAAATGAATCTTTGCACCTGTTCGAAATGCATTGCGGCCATTTTTTCATTTTTCTAACAAATCCTGCCATTTTATATGCTTTGAAAGTTGCGAAAACCCCAGCATCTTTTGTTGATGACCGAGTCAGAAGGGGAGTGGGTCTATTCCTGATTTGACGTCACATACTGATTTACATTGCATTAACTCTTTGTAAAATACATGCAAAGTAGATTGTGACGATTTTCGAAGCCTATAAAATGGCAGGATTTGTTAGAAAAATAAAAAAATGGCCGCAATGGGTCTCGAACAGGTGCAAAGATTCATTTTAGCGAAAAAAATACTTTGGGGTTAGGGGCATTTTAATAGAAATCTGTTGCAAACTCAGGACTTTGAGGCATTCTTGTCGCTTAAAACCTGGGATTTTTCTGGCCAGCATGGATAACAGTTCCAAAATACTTGTATTAAAAGTGAGAGCCTCTTTTTGCAATGTCTGCTAACAGCAGCTATAATCTCGAACATTAATTTCTTAGATAGTGCAGAAGAACTGACAACCCATGATTTGCAGACTTTCTAGTTTCAAACGTGCTTCAAGTCACTATTCTTGGTGTCCAGTAAGTGATGACACACATGATAAATGACCCTGTCAAACACAAGCCTTGGCAACGTTTTCAAAGAAATGATTACCACATCCTTAAGTTCTTGCCATCTGCAATTAATTTCCTTGATTTGGCAGCTTGAGGTTGCATTTTATTTTGGTGGGTTTTCAACAGATTCTGATAGAACTGTCTACACAAATAATCTATTAAACAAGATATTTTTGTCATCATAGATGCAAAAAACTGCTTTTTGGTGTGATTAGCAAAATAGACCTATTGGACGATCACATTCTTGAATGTCTCCATACAGTCAGAGAAAACAGGAATTTTTTTATTTTATTTTTTATATTTTTTTGCTTTCAACGATATTGAAACTTGGATGATTAAGTGATAAATTATGCATAATTTTATAACTTCTATAAGCAAAATTCAATTACTATGACAACGAAAAATAATATCAAGGTATATTATCACAAAATTAACAAGTGTTATTATTTGTAGACTCACATGACTCTAAAAAGATAACAATGTCAATGGCTGCTGGGGAACAATACATCATTACCACACACAGGATGTAGAGTGCTGTAACTGTACCAAACACAGACTTGACCAAAAACCTAAATTAATTTTACAAAATTGTCTGAGTGACTATTATGTTAGGACATTAATTAGATTTAAATGGCTGTACTGACCATAGGCATATTGAGTTAAAGCAATGACTTCAGAAAAAACAGGTGGAAAAAATAATTGTCTTATGGTTCATTTTTTAAGCTGCTCAGATTAAACCAGTAGTTAATGCAACCGTACAATATCCCAATGACTCCTAAAGTCACCCCCCAATCCCCCCCCCCCCCCCTATGGCCACATTTACTGGATGGGAACTTCAAAGATTGTTGATGACTGATCTGTCGGCCATCAGTGGACCAACAGTTGACAGACTGTTGGTCATCTGTTGACCAATGTGTTGCCCAATGCATTGGTTGTATCAGTTTTGTTGCAATAACCATACATTCATATGTAACTACTGAGCTAAACGTAACTCAAACAGAATTTTAAATCACTAAAATATTGCACTTCAAAATTGCTAAGGGGCGTTAGCAGAGGTGAGTGTGTAAGGAAGGGGGGAGGGGTGTCTTAAGACATTAGTTAACATAGATTGTGGTTTGGAACAGTCTGCCTCTCACAGTCCTTTCAGTCTTTCCAAACTAATTCTATGAGCTTAAGATACAGAAACCCCAAGCTAACTGTGATTTTCATAATTGGAACCACAGAATCTCATCTTCAAGTGCCAACAGCCAAAGTGAATTTTAGTCTCCATCAATCAAACTTCTGATGCCAAGCTGAGAGTTGACCCGAAACCACAGATGCCGAAATCAATTGATGCATGACATAATCTACCAATCAGCATCACCCCGATGGAAAGCGATGGAATCTATAAGACTCCTTTTACTGAAGAATCTCTAAAAAGATATCATAATCACCATGGTATTCCAGCTGTAAACTAAACAAAAACTCCAAAAATTATTCACTTTCCAGAGGTGGAGTCAATCTTCGCGGCTATGTTCGGAAATTTGATTGATGGGAAGCCAAAATGCAGCTTGGCGCTTAGGGTTTGCAGGTGAGATTCTGCAGAATAATGAAAATGGCAGTAACTGCTGAATACCCTGGAATAACATGACCCAATGAATTAACCCAAGTAAAATTTCATTATTTATGTCTTTCTGTTTATATCTTCCCTATATCTTGACGGTTTCGCACTCTGTACAGTAGAAATTCTAAGAAATGCTGACTAGTACCCCTTATGCGTGATGACGTCTCATTTCACCACCAAGCCTCAAATTCAAAAATCAAACTTGTAATAACTTTAGCATGATCCCAAAGGAGCAAACTTGAAGAGAAAACCAAGAGAAGAACACAATATTGCCGGTCTAAATGATGTGAATAATTTAGTGCAAACGAGGCTTAGTGGTGAAATTAGCTAGTCAGACGTCATCACGCGTAAGGTCCATCATGGTTATGTAAGGAAGCCCAAATTATAACGTCACGCCACCTCTCTTTCGTGACAAATTCCAAAAAAACTTTTTATCACTTACCCGGCAAATGAAATGATTCCCAACAAAAAGGATAAGAGCAAAGTCCTGTGTGAGGCACAAAATATAAAAATCACAAACGCTAAACAAACAGTTAAGATGCAAAGTCCGGTATACACGTATACAGCGTTGTCGTGCAATGCAAATACTTCAAAAACTGAAACAAAAACGACCGAATTTACACCTATAATGTTGCTTATTATCAACAAAATTCACAGCTACTTTTTCCTCCCGAGAAAGATCAGATAATGTCGTTTTGGAAGCAAGGGATCTGTTTCTAACTTCCTCAGACATGTTGTCGAAATGAATGAAAAGCAGTATGACCGTCATGTAAACCGGTCAGTACAAAACATGGACTGCGGACTGCGGACCCAGACTGCGGACCGGGTAATATTTAAATAATTATTCGCCGAAGGCGAAGTGATTATCGGTGAATATTCACCGAGACGAAGTCGAGGTGAATATTCACCGATAATCCCTGAGCCTGAGGCGAATAATTGTTTTAGTATGTTTTACTACCTGTAGGGTTAGTGAAAATAAAAGGTTTCGAACTGTGGGCGTTTTGATGCTTCCGGTTGCTACTTTAATAATTAAATCATTTTCTTTGCATACTTCTATAGAAAAATTCATGGCCTAACTAGTGAATTCCACGGTAAATTTTACGCTAAAAACCCATATCGCATGAATCACGATACGATGAGTACGATATCGGTTTTTCGAGTGAAATTTACTTTGGAATTCACCAGTTTGGCAATGAATTTTTCTTGCACCGCATGATTTTTAAAAGAAAACAAGCACACCCTCAGCGAGCGAATGGAAAAGGAAAATCTGAGCCATTTCAGAGTCAACTGTCAATAGCAGCTAATAGGAATCACGCTAAAATTAGAAGCCATAAAAAAACTTTACTGATGTCTGAAAACGAGATCATTCACATTTTGATGTATTTCATTGAAACGCCAGGTTGGCTTAGAACAAGAATCGGCAAAATACGGCAATGCAAGCAAGAGAGGACGAACTTCAAACAAGATCCGCTCCAACACTTAAATAACCTTTAGGTGCTTTAAACAAACTTTTGAAAACACAAGCTAGTGAGATTTCCCCCTTATTTTACGAGATCTAGAAGTCACAAGTTGCGATTACGTGTTTATAACATAAGGGCAAAATTTTCTTGTCACTGTCGAGGCACAACGAAAACCAGTTGGGCAAACGGATTTAAAAAGCACTTGTTTGTTCGAAAATGAAGCCTCGTTTATGTTTAGGTGAGTTAACCTGGGTTGAGCCTGCAATCCAATCGAAAACCAGTACCTGGGCAGGGATCAACTCAACAAAACAGCTGACCTCGGCGAACTCTAAGCTTGAGCCCTCGATATGGTCAAGTGATACTGGTCAGCTGATGCCTTGTTTTGACAGGTGTCAATTTATCAAACATAGATGTCCAATATCAAAGATGTATGCTGTAAACTAGCATGATACTTGCCACATTGGCAAACATAGAGGGGTGGACGTACATACGTACGTACGGACGGTCGATGACGTCATGGCTTTAAAACCAAGATTTCTTGCATCGATGGGTTACCATATTTTTTTTAAGGGAACCTCCACTTCAACACACAGTAAATAACCGTTACAGTCAAGTCAGTCTAAAGTATTTGAAAGAAAGTGTTTGTGTCCGAAATAAATAAGTTCCAGAATCGCCTATTTTTGTTTTTAAATTTCGCGGGCGCAGCCATCTTGAATAATTGTGACGTGTTACGGTTGCGCTATTGTTATGGACAAAAGAGACAAAAGGTCTTTGTGTCAGAACCATAGAGCAACCGTAACACGTCACAATTATTCAAGATGGTTGCTCCCGTGAAATTTGAAAGTGAAAATAAGCGATTTTAAAAATTACTTTTCTTGATATAAACATTGTTTCAAGATCAAATTTCGAACAAATTTGTTTGTAAACATAATTTCCTTCGGTTTAAACTTATTCTGTAGTATGAGTGGAGGTTCCCTTTAACAATGGTGCTCCGCGCGCGCGGTCACGTAAGGCATCTTGTTGGGACTGCAATGAGTTTTACTTGGTAAAACGAAACATCGCTTCTCCATGGGATCAGTCAAACTTCCGCTATTGCAGATCACGCAGTAAAAACAGGCCACAACATAAAATGGGACCATTTTCAAGTTTTGGCAAATGGCAGATCTGATTTGCATCGTAAAATAAAGGAAACTTTATTAATACGCGACCTTAAACCAACGTTAAACTAAAACGTTGGCAGTGAAAAATCTTTCTTTATTAAACGGTCAGTTTTCACTGCTATCTATTTATATTCAATTTTTATCTTATTCTCTCTAGTTACCAGTCTTCTTAATTATATATATATATATATATGTATATATATATGTATATATATATATATATGATATTTGAATTGTTCAACCGTTACTTCTTAAAACGTATGTTGTACCATACGAAACGTCACGTCAAAAGTAAAATGCGCTTTATCATTATGTTTGTAACCGTTGTTTGTTTTGTTTTTGATCAAGTAGAACTACTATATTTTGACGTATGTGACTGAGAGCATACGTGAAGTGGTTCACATACGCCACATACGTATGTGACGTAATAAATGGCTGACCATAGGTTTCTTATGATTGGCTGTTGTGAAAACATCCACTAAAGCCCAAATATGGGAGGTGCTTCTAAAAATAGAAAGATACGGGAAAGAGTTGACTCAGAGGGTTAATATGGAATATGGAGGGTCCGGGTTATAGGTTCCTGGTCTCTGTCTAACATCCATGTCTCGTCTATGTGGACGTCGTTTTGAGCTTGTCTTTGCTGATACGTCGGGGCACTCTTGAGGAGAGGTAACTTACAGAATTTGGCTTCTCTTAGCGTTCATTACAATTATTTAATTCGTACGGCATTGAGACGTATGACACAAAGCAAACCAGAAAGCTCAGGGAAATCCTGTTGAGCCTAAAGATCGACTGAGACCTGACGAACAGGTGGCAGTCTGTAGCCTTGTTTGCAAAATCGTTTGTAGGTGGAGGTAACGAATGTAACGAAAGCTAATGCTTAGATTTGGAAATTAATCTATCGGAAAAAAAAATTCAACGTGAAAGGCACGTAAACGAGTCCTTGATAAACGCAATTTAGTGCATTGTAAATGATTTTAACCAAAGCCCAAATTTAATCACATCTCACCTTATTTAAAACATCTTCACTGGTTACCCGTAGGCTTCGGATCGACTTAAAAATATTATTACTTATTTTCAAAGCATTAAGGACGGTGCCTACTAATTAAAGATATTTTTGCCCCGGTTTATGACTATGCAGGAAATGTAGATCTTAACAAGTGTTATTGAAATCCAAAAAGAAAATTGGGGGTAGCCACGCATTTTTCAAAGATAATTCATGAACAATATTTGTAAAAAGCTTTAAAATACAAAGCATTGTATGGCGTTCTTTCTCAAATTAAAGCTTAATTATCTCTCAAAAATGCATGGTTACCCCTAATTTTCTTTCTGGATACCAAGAGTACTTACTAAGATCTACTTTCTCCGGACAGTTTTAAACCGCCCAAAAATATCCCTGTATTAGTAAGCATCACCGATAGGAAATCCGAGTATCTCGAGATGCGCAGAACGTATGCGCAATAACAATACTAGGCACCGTCCTTAAATGGCATCGCTCCGCGTTACACCTGTGATCTCATCAGAAAAAGGCACCAACCAGAAGCTCTTTGAGATCCTATGACCTTTCTATCTTAGAGGTGCCTCGAACCAAATACAAGACTTTCGCTGATCGAACATTCGCTTTTTCTGGTCCATCCAAGTGCAATAAACTTCCATTGGCAATTAGAATGGCCCCGAACTTAGATACTTTTAAGAAACACTTAAAGACTTTTTTATTTAAAAAAGCATGACACTTAGTTACCACCCGACTTTTATATATTTTATTTCTTACTTTTCTCTATGATTGATTATTATTAATTTTCTATATTTTATTGATCTTAACTGCATTTTCGTTTTACATTGTTAAGCGCTTTTGAATATGATATAAAAAGCTCTATATAAATTTATTACCATTATTATTATTCTTTAACGAATTCCTAAGATAAGCTACATTGTATAGTTTTCAATTTCCCGAAAATTATTTCCACCCTGCTGGTAAAAACAGATTCGCAAAAGCATCAAAACGACGGAAACAATTCGTGAGAATAAATTCTTACTCCTTTCGACTTTGATCTTTTTTGATTCGCTATTATTTTAGCTTGACAATGTCTTGTCAATCGTTCTGTGAAAGCTCTACTCTGTAATTACTTTGATTTATTTCCGTGGGCATCTCAAAAAAGATCAAATCCTCACCGAATTTTTCAATTGTTGTCACCAACTGACGTCACGATTCAATCTCGCCCCGAACTTTGCTTTGCGACCTTTGCCTTCCCAAAATGTTCTTTCGGAAACGTATCCTAGACAAAGCGAAACTTGGACAATTAATCCTTGGACTTATGACAAAACTCAAGCAGTGTTTGATTTCCGTATAGTTTTAATTTCTCAACGTCAACGATCAGTTTATCGTCACCAAGGAAACAGAACTCTACTAAGTAAATTTCAGTATGAAGTTGGGACGTTTATAATGTCCTTATTGGTCAAGATTTGACACCTTGACGTATGCAAAACTGTTCTAAGGAAGCTTCTTTGAAATATTAAAATTAAAGACGACTTGATGACGAAATGGCTAAACACAGGAATAACAAAAAACCACTTACATCACGTTCAGGAGTTTATCGAGAGCATTCTTCGCGCACTTTACAGCTTTTCGTGGTTCTAGAGAGACGTCGATCAACCGTTAAATTATTCAATCAGGTTGTCTTCGGTAACCAATTTTCAAAGGTAAGCAGGAAGAATTAACCATATCATCGTTACTTCTTATTTTCTTGGGCAATTTTTATACAGAAAAATCCCCTGTAGAATCATTTCAAAGACAGGTGCAAAATGGCGTTTTTGAAGATCGAAAAGCCGGTTGGCTTTTGAAAGTTCTGGGGAGGAACTCGGGGAGTAGAAAGTTGTTAACTACGCGACAATTTAGTCTTTTAGCTATTTTTTATAACTCACTTCTTTAATTAACAATGGTTTGATAATTCGTGATGTTGAGAAATTTAATATTTTTTGTGGTCAGTGTCTTTTTTGTAGGCTTGGACTGAGTTTGACATATTTTTAACAAAGAATACCGCGATTAATTTATTCAAATTTTATATCCTTCGTTTGTAAATGGATTGCAATTACTCAGCTTTGCTTTTGTTTTTTCAAGACATTTTCGTTCTTTGTGATCCGAGCTTTTTTTTGTGAGCTTCCACAATTGCGGAACTGGATTAAAGTAATTACAAATCTCTCAAAGGGGACGACCAAATAACCACAAGTATATTTATTGTTCCAAACTGCTTCCTTTCATTTAAAAAAAATGGTGACGCGTCTCACTCCTAATAAAACATTTCGGCAGATTGTCAGTTTATATGTTGTGTGATCCTTGAAAATAAAGAAACCAGCTTGATTTTATTATAAGTTTCGCATTGATAATAGTTACGGCGCCACCCTGAGTGGGTTGGAACAATCACCTTCGAAATTCCTCACTTTTCTTTATCTCGACAGCTCCATGGCTTAAAAGTTACCAGACACACGTGCGCCTCAACGACAATTTTTTTTCATTTTTCGAAACTGAAATTGAATGGACGTCAGTCAAGGCATTCCGTGACAATTGTCCCGTTCACTTGAAGCTACTTGACGGCAGTCGAATTCGTCATGGAAGCATTTGATTGACGTCTACCCAAAGTGTGACTGGTAACCGCTGTAAAAATGTACGGGAAAAAGTTGAAATTTTTTGACAAATTTTGCGGGTCAGTAGGTTTTATAATTTGTCTTTTGTTTTCCAAATTCAAATAATGATCTACACAAATTACTACCCAAAACTATTCTGGGATCATCATTAAACAATGGCCTTTTTTATTCTAGAGACACATAATCTGTCCAGACGAAATATGCGTCTTTGTGTCATTTCCCTGACAGCAGAGGTCTCTTTTCTTTTGCGTTCGCTGGGATGACGAGTACGAGAAAGGATACCTCTGTAGTGGGTCGAAACTCACTGTGTTGAGCATGCGCAGCGGTTACTTGGCGACCGAATCCTCAAGTGATACTTTATGTTGCGTGGGCTCGCTTAACAACAGCGGAATTACTGTAAAGGGATGCGCGGGACACTTGCACAAAGGGCTCAATTCACCGCAACCATATCACAGGGCATGGAACAGGTCATGCGGTTTGAAAAGTGCCGTGCGAGGTTGTGACTAGCGGTTGGATCAAAGTGAGTCTTGACCCATGGCAGAAGTTTCTTTTCCAGTACTTGTCAGCCCAGCGAACGCAAAAGAAAACAGGCCTCTGCTAGCAGGGAACCATGATATCCTCCTGTAGTGTAAAGACGGAACGAGCTATACAAGACGCATAATCCGCCCGTGCCTGACACGAACTATCTAGTTTCGTGCGTGCGTACTAAAGTACATTTTTCCCGAGCTTTGTGTCGGCTACGTGTAATTTCTTCAAGTTTTGATTGGCTTACTGGATTGTCCCCGTTCTTTTTGATTGGCCAAAGTAATTACTTTGGTTTTGACTTTACGACACTCAATTGAAACTTGCGGCTCTAATCGACGCCTAATGTGAACAAGGCTTAAGTGTCAACTCTATTTTGCCCTGGGACAGTAATTGAGAACACTGTACAGGAATCAAATTAGATCAGATCAACACATATCAAATCATATCGTTGGGTGGTTTTTGAGGAGATGGGGAAACCAGAGTACCCGGTGGAAAAAACCCCCCGGAGTAGAGTAGAGAACCAACAAACTCAACCCACATGTGACATCAAAGCCGTGTTCACACTCAACGTTGATTATGATCAACTGAAGTATATATCAGGCTATCGTACTCCATTCAATTTTCTTGCTGGTTTTCACTCACGTGATCAACAGCCATGTTTTTCAACGAAAACAAAAGGAAGCGTTTGCATAATAATAGAGTTAAATGGCCGCCTTTTCTTTGTTTTGGACACTAACATGGCGGTCGTGACGTCATGTGAAAACCGAGAATTCAATTATGGTTTTGTTCACATCTGCGAAAATTCAAATACAATACGCAGGGTAACCTCACAGTGTGAGACAAAATGGCGCCGTATCGTGTGGCTGCCACGATTATCATCACCATCATGTGCTTGAGGTGAGAAGAGAACCAAGGATAACTTCCGAGAATAGAAGAAGAAAAATCCAAACCTTCGCTCCATAAAGCGATTAGAAGTTTCGTCTGCTCATACCACCACGTGCTCGCCATTCTGTTCAATTACGCCGCATTGTAATTACTTCAAACAACCCCTTTGAGGTTGTTTGAAGTAATTATAATACAGTTATAGAGTGGTTTTCAATTGAGTGTCGAAAGTAATTAGCGAATTGCTTTGGTTTATGATTACTTCGCTAAGTGATTGGTTCAAAGTTCTCGCGCCACTTTTTCAACCAATCAGAATTGAAACCAAAACCAATCGTAGCTCGCGCGTGCACATTTTCCCGCGCTTTGTGTCGGCTACGTGTAATTACTTCTAGTTTTGATTGGTTCACTGGATTGTATCCGTCCTTTTTGATTGGCCAAAGTAATTACTTTGGGTTTGGTTTTACGACACTCAATTGAAAATCGCTCTAATCAGGGACTGCAATTAGTTGATGTGAACCCATTTCATATTTAATTCGATCATAATCGAGGCCTAATGTGAACACGGCTCAAGTCTGGGAATTGATCACGGCTGGGCCACATTGGTGCGAAGCGACTGCTATCGCAACTTCGCCCTTCTCCTTTATCTTCATTCATAGTTCTTCAGACTAGACTAGAATCAATTGTCATGTCCGATTATCAACATGGTTGCAGCCGGGCACGGGTGAACCTTTACTGCCATGTTATTAACGTCGTGAATGTACTACGTCACGGTTGCTGAATTTTAAAAACATTTACTGACTAATAGGCCATTTTCGAAATATCAATATTCAGCTTGATAGTGAGGCAGAGAGGACAAAGACAATAGAAACAAGTTGCAATGAATGTGAAAGATATTACAATATCATATTTCCACAATCAAGGTGAATTTTAATATATCGAAAGTGGCCTATTGTGAAGACGGTATTTCATTTGTAATCATAAAAAGTTCATCAATTGTGATTGGTTAAAAAACTCCTATTTTCCACTAATTCACTTGCCAAGTTGTTATCGGACAGGTCAATAAGCCAATCACATTCAAAGCTGTAGTTTAAATCAACCAATCACATTCAAAGTTGTAGTTAATGCAACCAATCACACCTTGGTTTCAATCAACATAGAAACACTGTATGTACAGAGCGACCTTAAACAATTTACTCCTCCTTTGTCAGTCTTTTAATGCAAATTTTCCCTTTCTTTCATAACTTGGCCCTTCTTCTTTTCTCGGAAATTGTAATTTTTATGATTAATTGGTAAGAGGACTTCGTGTCGTCCAATTCGGTATGTAATCATACTCATGATTAAAAAATTCGGGCTCCCGCTGCGCGATCGTCCGATTTTGTTATCACTCGTATGATTGATTACACAGACCGAATTGAACTCCACTCAATCCTATATTACCATCACTAATCTACCGCTAAACGCGATTGTAACCCTAACTCTGGACCAGTTTCACATTTTTACTGCTTTCAAACTAGGTCGTCGGATTTCCCGGTTAGAACAAAATGAGAAAGGACTGCAATTCTTATCTTACGTTTTGGACGTCTCTCGGCTGTCACAGTTCGTTTGTCAAAGCCAGTTATTTACTTCAAAAGAAAAAGATCTCGGTTCATTACCCGTGTAAACAAAAAACACGTCTAAATAGTGTTCCAATGTAAAAAGATCAAAGCTGTAAAACATCGAACAGCTTAGGGCACTATTTCTTTTTTTCTTTTTTTTTTTTTTTTTGCTTTGGAAGAAAATTACTTTGTGGTCGCTTCCCAAGACTTTCCGAATCAGCTTGATCTTTTTTATTAACATTTGTTTACAGTCACAAAATAAACTAAATCCCTCGATCTCCCAGTAATTTGCTTGATGCCACTCTTAAAATAACGCCTGTTTCACGTCCGAAGACATTAACACAAAATGATGAAAGTTATCTTCGCAGCAATATTTTAAACAATCTTTGTTATTTTTTTTTTGTTACAATTGTTCAAAGGAAATTGCAATTCAACATTCACATTTCCAAATTTCCCGAGAAAAAGGTGATTAATTTTATTATGAAATAGATTTTTTTTTTGAAATGAGTTATAAACAAATTTAAAAATTTGCATCTCTGTTCAGTTTCAGCTGCTGTCATGTTTTAGGCTAAGATTGTCAGCAAATTGACAGCATCTAAGTCTTGCAACCATGTTTTCACGTCCAATCTGTTTGTTGCGGTTTGTTATAATTCGCAACAGATATTTCAGCTCGTTTGGCAATAACCCGCAACGCCACTCCTACTCTGGAGCTAGAAATGCGCATCTCGGAATGTTTAATAGCTTTTAATAACCGTAGGTCTTAAATTGACAATAGTTGGTTAAGCTTGCTTTCAGCGGTGGAGAAGAAGGATATTTACGATTCAGGAATTTGACGCCAATTTCGAAGTGATAACAATTCTTTTGTTCTTACAGGTAACACAGAGTCCTGTTCTTGGGCAGTTCAGTTAATACAAGGTATACAAATTGCCTTTTGTGATTTTTCATACAATGTAAACTTAGCGTAGTATTTAGTGTTCAAGAAATGAGATGTTTATTGTTCACTGCCGAGAAAACTCTTCCGAGAGACACATTATAAAAAGAGATCACGTTGACTATTACGATATACACGTTGAAAACCTCACCAAGGATTTAGAGTCAATATTTTTAAGCAGTAGCCATTTGGAAGACTTCGTGACAGCTTTGAAGTCTTGATATGGCTTAAGTTGTGGCAAAAATTCGGCTTGCTATTCGTCTTATTTCCTTGTCTGCGAAGTACAACTCAATTACGACTGCGAAACGACTACAAACTTTCCCGCCTTCTAAGATCAACTTTGAGATACTAGACTTCAGAAGTTTTCATATAACCGCAGTTTTCGTTCACAAACAAGAGATACTCTGTTTACTTTGGTCCTATATTGGAAGATTTATTCGTAAATGCAGCCAACCGATTTTAAGCATTCGAAGGGTTTAGTGGTGTACGTTCAGCATGTAGGGTTTTTTTTCGCTAAACTCAATCACATTTTTTTTAATTTGTCGCCTAAAATCTGGTTTCCTGATCACTGAAGCTTTGAGCCTAGTTTCCCAATCGAGATAAATTTTATCCGATCTATAAACTAAGTCATAAGGTCTGAGTGGATAGCCTTTTCGTTCTGTTTTCTTTGCGTTTAGGACACCTGCGTTGCAAAGTCGCGCGAATGGGAATCTTTAAACAAAAACGTTCTGCTTTCCCATTCTTTATCACCGAATCAAGGATTCAGCGCAGCTAGCTCGTCATTTGGTAGCGTGAACTGAAATAGGCAGGGTAAACAATTATACAGTCTCGTTTGTTCCTTGAAAAGCTCGCGGCCTGGCCTACGAGAAATATTTATCATCTGAAAAGCTGTTTTTTCGACAGGTGGAGTAAGGATGTCATCTGGGAAAAAAGTGGCATTTGGTGATAATCGCTTACGTGCAGTTTGGCTTTATCGTCACTACCAGTGAATCAATTTGGTGGTATTTAATTTAGAGCTTGCTGTTGAGTACGACTTCAAAGAAAACAAAGATTCAGCCTCTGCGACTCGGAAATCATGAATTTCACTTCAAACTCGTCATCTGAAATTCTTCCCGAATTTCGAACGTATCGTTACGTACAACTGGCGTCCGCGATTGTCCTATGCATTTTATCACCGATTACAGCAATTTCCAACGCTCTTTTGTTGACTGCGATTTACAGAGATCCTTTGCGTTGTTTCCGAACACCGATGACGTATTTCATCGCTGGTCTTTCTGTGGCTGACCTTCTAACGGGAATCTTCGTGGAGCCGATGCTTGTTTCGTACTACTTCGCTGATTTTGCAGACTTCAGGAATCACCCGAGTTTGGATTATCGACTGGTCTATAAAATTGGTGGGATAATTTCTACCGTAACAATAACAGAGTCATTCTTCATAGTACTTGCGCTATCAGTTTGTCAGTATATCGCGGTGAGGTATCCGCACCAGTTCAAAGTAATTGTCTCCAGAAATCGCGTATTAACTTTCTTGGCAGCCAGCTCTGTCTATATCACTTTCGTCTGTTTGCTTCAATTCACTGGAATTGATCAGATGACGTACTTAAAAGTACACCTCATCTTACATCCTACGCTTATATCAGCCATCTTGATCGTTGTGCAAGTTATGCTTTTTTCGTCTTTCAATCGTTACCTTCAGCGGGGCGACTCTCTTCGTAATTCATCTGCGCGCACCAAAACATCCTTCAAGAGGAGACCCAGTGAACGACAGTTTACGGTCATGACTTTTTATTTGGCAGCTATTCTTTTAGCTTCGTCCTCTATGCACACTGTTTTTCTGTACATTTATCTTTTTGACAATCTAAAAACTGAAGTAAAATATACGAACGTGCTCATTGGACTTCGAATCAGTGACCTAATGTTATTCATCAAAGTAGCCTTGGATATATTCATCTACGCTTGGAGACTTCCGTCTTATAGAAAAGCTCTTCGGTGTACGTTGTTTGGGCGCAAAACCGAGGCGCGTTTCTCCGTTTACCTTAAATCAAACGGTGGTGTTTCACCGGGACAACTGAATGGGCGAGGGGGACCTGGTACCGACACTACAACAGTGTAAACGACCACTTTCGATATATTAAAATTCAGCTTAAAACAATAAACATGATTTTTAGGCCCTGGGGAATAAAATTAAATAAAGATTTGTATGAGTTTTGTCCTCGAAGCCTCGGGATGATGTCTTTTGTCTAACGCTGACAATTGGTCTATTGCTGGCACCCACGATCAATTTTATGAATTGAAATATCTTAATGTTTAATTTCCCGCGATGAACGTTTTCCACGCGTCGAACTACCGTAGGTACACCATTATGTCAGCTGAACCTAGATCAATGTAAAAACAAAAAAAAACAAAAAAAAGCAACGGTGACACTCGCTAACACCAACCCGGTGTGACCAACAAATCAGGAATGCACACAACCATTTCACCTGGTCAATTAGCAGCCATGGACAGCTGTTTTTTTTCCTTCTTTTTATTTACATATATGCAATGGGCTGTGAAGAGAAAGCTCTACCGCCATTACTTTACAAGTTTACGATTTGTAAATAGAGCGAAAAACATTGACCTTCTGGTATGTGCAGACGCTATTAAGTTTTAAAACAAGTTCCTAAGTCGAGACAACAGTAGAGTGACTGTACTATATACATAAACGGTAAGAGAACGGTATTATAAATATAAATTGAATCGTTAGTTTCCAGCGGGGCACGCGGTAAAATAGAGACCTTACACAACAGTTCGGACGGAGGAGGACGGTGACTTGTGGTCGCGTAAGGACTTGGTCGAGCACGCGAGCTATGACGTTACCGTCCTGTACGCAAACAAACTTTACGAAACACAACGCGACACCAAGGAAAAACCTTTAAGCTGACAACAGCTTTTCACTGCTTAAAGAGAGGAAAAATGTGATCCTTCAGTGACCAAAAAGCTGGTTTCTTGACAGCAAACGATGTCAACTCATAGACGACGAAGAACTCCTTCGACTGTATGATGTAAATACTTGCAAAACCAGGGAAAAACCTCATACCCGGCTCGAGTTTGTGAGTTTCACTCCTGAAATGACTATCTTTAGAGATGCAAGAGATGACAAGAAACTAATAGAGATGAAGAATTTCTTTTCCTGTACGAGTTGAATTCATCAAAGAACTTCGGCATACCTTACAGAAGATACTATGACGAATTTGAACTCGAACGCCGAATGCGAGAGCGAATTTCGCTTTTTCAAACACGTTATCTACACTCTTCTCAACGTGTTGAATCTCCCTGAGAAAGTCATTTGTAAAAACCTTTTTTACGTTCACAGCTGTGATGAAGCTTTCTGCATCAGTGGATTTAAGACGATTTGCATATCCCTGTAGATAGATACAGTACTTAGATTTGAAAGGGCCGTCCCTCAAATCAGCATGGTTGTGAACCAAATGCTCGGTTTAATCTTTAATCTTTGCCCAACGGAGTTGATACTGTAAATTGACCACCGTACAGCGATTCTAAAGGCTGACGTTTCGAGCGTTAGCCCTCAGTCAGAGCGAATGGAGGAATTATGGGTTGTGTGTAGTTTTTATTGTGGAGTAGGAGCTACGCTATAGGTAGTAAGATGGCAACGTGAAAAACAGGAATGCCACTAGCCATGGCTATCACCGACAGATCTAGTAACTTTTGCAGACGCGGTTCATCGAAAGGGAGGTGCTAATGAGTATGACTATTTTCGAAATCGACACAATTCTAATACACAGAAATTCGATTCCCTTGTTGAAGCTACGAGGACTTCCATGTGTTTCTCATGTGCCGCGGGATCAAATGTCAAGATTTTCATGTGCTGAACCAAATTTCAAATGAATGAAAAGCTAGCTACTGTTTTTGCCAGTTTGCATTAAATTAGGTCCAGCACATTTGACAACAACAACAACTGGGCCTTGTACTCCTTAATCAGACTTTGGCAGTATCCTCTACAAAAGAAAGCAAAAAAATAGTTTTCTGGCACCCACAGAATAGTTGAATGTTCGAATGCAACCACGGTCAACATCTATCACATATAAAAAGAAAATCAATAGTGAAGTTTTCATGTTCTTTTATGCAGGACTTTAAAAACTGCGGGAAAAAGAGATAAGATCGAAAAATTGCTGATTTATTTACAGTTGAGCAATATTTCAGGTACAAGATATGCACAACAACTAACTAATATTTAATTGACCGCTGCCAATAGGGACTTTTCAGGGCCAATGAAACACAGCTAATGAAACAACGGAACAGAAACACAACAACTGTTAAGAATCCCAACTGGCCGGAGGCAAACCAGTTGACTGTTTACTAGTGCAGCTGAGAAGTTGAACCAGGGTCTACCAGATCAAATTTAACGATTGGTCAGAGCGGGTCTTGAACCCGGGATCTCCGGATCTCAAGGCAAGCGCCGAGCCACACTGCCTCCTGATAGAATTCATTGAGTTTATAGTCTAATAGTCTTCACTGTTTTATTAATAAAGGCTAGGCTCGATTTAATTTCGGGAGTGAGCGCTGTTTCATTTCCCGAACTGCGTGACAGCGGCTGGTAGTCGATCCCAGTCGTCATCTCACTGATCTCACTGTTTTTTTCTCCTACAAAACTTGGATCAGTATGGACTTTCGGCAGTTATTAACAATACCAGAAATCCCTCTAAGAAGTCATACATTGCGACGCGAATGTTTTTTCTTGTCGTTAAAACACAATCAAAGCAACAACGAAGCGGTTGAAGTAAAAACGTTTCGTTTCCCCTTTTAATTAAGTTTGATGTTTTTAATATCAAAACACCTCACATTGTTCTTGCAAATGATAATATGAATTAGTTTGAACGAAAATCCTGTAAGTTGTTTCGATTTCAATGAAAATAACTCCACTATAAACAAAACAAACGAAGCCGAGTTTGACGATGTTGTTCGAAAAAAAATGATGATTTATCAAAGAAATAAAGGAAGAAACATATTCACATTTTCCTGACAACGTCAAACTCCTTGTTTTCACGTCCTCAACGCAGGGATGAAGGCAAATACACCTTATTCCAAAATGGCCGCCATTTAAATATTCTTTTGTTTTTATTCAAATTAGCCCTTGATGCCTCGTTCTTAAGCTTAAAATTCAAAAGAATATTTTATCTTGAACGAGGCAAAAAGGGCCAATTTGTATGCGCATAAATCAGCGGCCATTTTGGAATAAGGTGTATGCAGACCGAAATAGCGTCAAAATGCATGCGTAATCAGCTGTCACGTACGTCACACAAGAATAGTTTGCCGTCCTCCCCCATCAGCCGTCCTGTTGCGTAAGGTCTCTAATGTCAAATGAGGACCGAGAGGGTCTTTTTGCCGACTCTGCACAATATTTGCTTGTGTCCCCAGGTCTTAACAAAATCTGATGTAGTCGTAAGGTTGATGGCCGCATAAAGGCGTTGGCGGACGCGGTGTTTGCATTTATTTACAACATTTTGTGTGCTGGACCCCCGGCCTTCGAAGGTATAAAGGTTCCTCGCCGCCCAGAGTTCGTTCAGCGTGAGGTTAAACAGAAAACTAGATAAGGCATTAGAATGGGTGTGTTGGGGGCCAGTAGGGAGTCCGTATTTAAAGGAAACCTTCAATCTCGCTGGAGAAGAACTTTAAACCGAAAGAAATAATGTTTCCAAGCAAAGTTGTTCGAAATTTGTTTTTAAAGAGTATTATATCAAGACAACTGAATTTTAAAATCGCTCATTTTCGCTTTCAAATTTCGCTGGCGCTGCCATCTTGAATAATTGTGACGTGTTAAGGTTGCCCTATTGTTCTAACACAAAGAGCTTTTGTCTAATAACAATGGGGCAACGGTAAGACGTCACAATTATTCAAGATGGCGACGTCCGCGAAATTTGAAAACAAAAGCAAGCGATTCTAAAACTTATTTATTCGGATACAAAGGCTTTCTTTGAAAAAGAATTAGACAGGTTTGACTGGAAAGACTATTTCCTGTAATTTGAAGTTACTTTTTTGTAGAAGTGGAAGTTCCCTTTAAAGGGTTCTAAGGGCGGAAGCCGAGAGAAAAGGAATAAAGCTGATAGACTAGAGAGAAAACCCATGCCCAAACTGCAGACTCAAGCGTACATTCACAGAAGATGTAAGAACAGGATTCGATTTCGCCGCATACAGCGCAGCGCTCGCTCTTGCCCAGCGGTTGCCAGCGGTGCAAATAAGCCCTGGTTTTGACTATTCCATCAGCGATACGCCAGCCAATATCGGCCTCCCAGTTCGTACTCAGACCCCCATAAATCTGGGGCCAATTACGTGTTTTTAGCCGTTTTTCCCAAGCGGCTGTGCTGAGCAGCCACTTGGGCGAAGGAAACGCGAGTTTCGAGTAGAGGGGTTTTGACTTTAGTCAAAACAGTATTCTCGTTCCCAGATCCCATCGTTTCTCTTAGCCAGCGCGGCCTTCGTTTTCCCGTGCGAAGGCCCTGCTGGCTAAGTTAATCACATCATTGATCTTAAGTTTAAATTAACTTCGAATGATTTGTTGGTTAGCTCTGAAATTTCCGAGATCGAAAGTGAACTGAAGGCCCTCAACTTCAAAGAGTTGGATGGCTCTAAGGTTCGCTCCAGAGTTCAGTGGCTTGACGAGGGAGAAAGGCCTACTGGTTACAGTGGCAGTGCAGTTTTATTCAAGTCTCTTTTCTAATGAACCTATTGATCTTCCTTCTCAACAACGTTGTTTGTTTAGGTTCGGTGGAAAAATTCCTTTCTCCTTCTCAAAGCATCTCGTGCGAGGGTTTCCTGTCTAGCGAGGAGTTATTGAACTCCGTTAGAAGTCTTAGTATACCGGGACGTCACCCGGATCTGATGGACTGTCGGTGGAATTTTATTTACTTTTTTGGGAGGCTTTGGGTTCCCTTTTGCCCTGTGTTGCTAATAGATGTTTTGCTGACGACGAATTGTGCCCCTCAATGAAGGGCAGTGTAACCCGCTTGATTTTTAAGAAGCGTGGTGACGTCAAGGATTTAAAGAATTGGCGACCCATCTCTCTTTTAAATTTTTAAATTTAAGTGTATATTACAAGATAATTTATAAAACGGCGCCTCTCTAAAGTCCTTGAGAACATTGTTCACCCGGACCAGACCTTTTCTGTTCCGGGCCGAAGCATTTTTTCAAATGTTACTCTTTTGCGCGACGTCCTTGACTACATTCAATGGACTGATCAGTCTGCCATTTTGATAAGTCTTGACCAGGAGAAAGCGATCGATCGAGTCAATCGTCCTTTTCTTCTAAAGCTCCTTCGGGTTTATGCTTTCAGCCCTGATTTTTGTCGATGTATTTCTACCTTTTACAATGGTGCATTCATGAAAATCATTCTGAACGGTTGGCTCACTGAAGGTATTTCTCTTGAGCGCGGGGTGCGTCAGGGGGACCCTTTGTCTCCCTTGCTTTATGTTTTTTGCGTGGAGGTCTTGGCTTCCCTCATCTGCAGCTCTCCTGGGATTGGGAGGTTTCTCCTTCCTGGTGCCAGAGGACTGCAGGCGCGTGGTCGCCTGTATGCTGATGACACCACGGCGATCCTCAGAAATCTTCGATCCTTGACCAACATTTTTGATTGCGTCAGCATTTGTGAAAATGGTTCTGGCTCTAAGCACTAGTCTATTCCTACCAAACACTTGACTTGGCAGCCCAATCTTGAGAAACTGGAGAAATCCCTCAATCTCTGGAAATCTAGGTGCTTGTCCTTGCCTGGTAAGGCTCTTATTATTACTATGCTTGGCTTAAGCAAGCTGGTTTACCTGGCCAGAGTTTTCACTCTGCCAGCCTTGGTCACTGCGCGTGTTAATGCTTTGATTTGGCCCTTCCTCTGTGGTTCAAAGATGAAAACGGTCAGCCGCAAAACCTTCTTTTTGAAACCGAAGGATAGGGGTATTAATGTCGACCAGGGCGGATATATCTCTGCCTCAATGCCGTACCGGGTGGCGAGGTCGGTAGCAGAAAGCAGCGAAGGGCCAACTGCGTTCAAAAGCGATCGCACGGGTCGAAATCCAGGGATGAATCGTTTGGTACGACGCTCCAGCGCCACGTCTGGAGGTACTCCGCTTTTCTCTCTTCTTCAAACATTCCGTCAGCGCATGCGTAAATGTTCTGTGACTCTCCGATACCTAGCCTACCAAAAAAATTAAAATGCGTGTCTGGTCAGCTCGAGACAGAGGTGAGAGATGGTTTCATGCAGACTGGGACGCCTAAAAGGCTCTGTTGTAAACATGGTGGTTCACGAGTGAGGTTGTCTCTCTGGCCTTTCTGTGGACGAATTCCAGGACCTACCGATACAATTTGGGCAAGTTTTGAAAGCTGAAAGCTAAACACTTCAATCGCTGCGGTATTTTGCTGGTGGGACTGGGTGGCCCAACACTTATGAACAAAAACCATGAAATGAGAAGCGGGAGTCTTTCCTCGTCATGGAATGGCAGAATTACCCAGAATCCTTTTTAGACATGAGTGAAGCAACTTGAGAAGCACGAGACTGGCCCTCATCGAATGGCTGAAGCGAGGCCAGAGGAAAAAATCTGTAGCCAGATACTCAGGAGTAGGCCTGGTGTGTGCTTTTAACGTAGATTTTGGATTTCTGAAGAATTTTTTATCATAGAAAATTCGCGACAAAGTTGTGCTTTTATTTCGTTGTAATCCTCGTGTTAAGAAAACAGTATAATGTAAATAAGAGAATAAAGAGATTTTTATTTGCAGATGACCTGTTCTCTTACTACTAAAGTAAACTCTACATGTCTATGCAATAAGCTCGTTCAAGATTTCCTCATATTACTTAATAACGGTTCACGAGTGAGGTTCTCTCTCTGGCCTTTTTCTGGACGAATTCCAGGACCTACCGATACAATTTGGGCAAGTTTTTAAAGCTAAATCTTCAGTCGGTGCTGTATTTTACTGGTATGACTGGGTGACCCGACACTTATAAAAAAGATCAATGAAATGAGAACCTGAGAAGCAGGAGAATGGCCCTCATCCAATGCTTAAAGCGCGGCCGAAGGAAAAACTAGTGACAAGAAGATCTCTAGCCAGATACTAAGGAGTAGCGCTGGTGTCTGCTGTTCATTTAAGACTTTTGATTTCTCAACAAGTAGTTTTTATTATAGAACATTCGCGACAAAGCAGTGCTTTTTTTCGCTGTTATCCTCGTAGCAAATTTCTTGTCAAAGAAACGGTATAATGTAAGTAAGAGAACACTGAGATTTATATTTGCAAATTACCTGTCCTCTTACCACTTAAGTCAAACTCTACATCTCTATGCAATGAGCGCATTCAAAATCTTCTTATGCGTAATCTTCGCGGAAATTACATTCTGTTCCTCAATAATTCTAAAACAACCAGTTATGGTCTTAGTTCTTTTTCTTACGTATCAGCTAAGTTGCGGAATGCGCTACCTGATTTTGTTCGTACCACTGAGTCTACTGGTTTTAAAGTAGAGAATCCAAGACCGCATTTTGTACGACGGCTTTTCTTTTCAATTAATATATATCTTTAACTATAATGTATTTAGTTATGTATCTGTATATGCTATGTATTTTAGTTGTAAATGTAATGTCTCGAAGACATTGGCTCTTGTAGTTATTCTGAAACTGGTTGTTCTAGGTTGTTCTAGGTTTATTGAGGGACAGAATTTAATTTCCGCGAAGATCATGCGTAGGAAGAGGACGGGAGAGAAACGTATTTTTTATTTAAGAATCTTGAGGGAGCTTATTGCATAGAGATGTAGAGTTTGATTTTACTAGTAAGAGAACAGGTAATCTGCAAATAGAAATCTCGTTATTCTCTTATTTACATTCTACCGTTTCCATGACACGAGATTTACAGCGAAATGAAAGCACAACTTTGTCGCGAATTTTCTATGATAAAAACTTGTTCAGTTAACAGCACACACCAGGGCTACTCCTGAGTATCTGGCTACAATTTTTTTCCTCTGACCGCGCTTCAGCCATTCGATGAGGGCCAGTATCGTGCATCTCAAGTTGCTTCGCTCATTCCCAAAAAGAATTCTGGGTAATTCGGCCATTCCATGACAAGGGAAGACTCCCCCTTCTCATTTCATAGCTTTTGTTCATAAGTGTTGGGCCACCCAGTCCTACCTGCGAAATACCGCATCGATTGAAGTTTTTAGCTTTCAAAACTTGCCCAAATTGTATCGGTAGGTCCTGGAATTCGTCCACAGAAAGGCGAGAGAGACAACTTCACTCGTGAACCACCATGTTTACAACAGAGCATTTTAGGCGTCCCAGTTTGCACCTCTTTCTCTGTCTCGAGCATGTTTCACTTTTTTTGGTAAGCTAGGTATAGTAGAGCCAGAACATTTACGCATGCGCTGACGGAATGTTTGAACAAGAGGGAAAAACGCAGTACCTCCAGACATGACGCTAGAGCGTCGTACCAAAAGAGTCATCCCGGGATTTCGGCCCGTGCGATCGCTTTTGGACGCAGTTGGCCCTTCGCTGCTTTCTGCTACCGACCTCGTCTCCCGGTACGGCATTGAGGGAGAGATATGTCGGCCCCTAAACCATATGAGAAAAATCCCACGCGTACTCACAGCTCCAGACCGCCCTTGTCAATTTAGCGTAAGAGTTCGATCGCTTAATTAAGCGAAGAAATCTGGCCAATTCGAACGTTCTTCACAGTGTCCATGATACCGAAATTCAAGAAGCAGACTTTGAAAGCTGTTGTTCTGACAGCAAGTACGAATAAAATGTAGTTGATGTACAGTAAACGATTTACTAATGTGAAAGATTGGTGTGAAATAAAGTGCGCTAATAAAATCTATTGTTTGGCGAGGTGTCAAGAGTGTCTGGAGTCAGGTCACGGTTTTCATTCCGACGAAGGCCACACCTTCATATGCTAAAAATGTCTCAATTATTAAAGGTAACTTGGCTTGCTGCCCATAACGAGAACAAAAGACTAACTAACGGAAATGACAAAAACAATATATCTGCTGCAATACTAAATATATACCATATACGAGAGCTTATAAAGTGCCCCTTTGATTAGGCCTTTTTCGATATATTAAAATTCAGCTTGAAAGAGAGGTTTAGAGGACAAAGACAAAGAAAAGTGCATGATATGCAAATATTTTTCACATTCGTTCCAACGTGTTTCCATTGTTTTTGTCCTCACTTCCTCACCGTATCAAGCTAAATAGTTGTTATTTCGAAAATGGCCTATTGAATCGAGTCATCAACCAAGAACCCTTATGGTTGTCTAAGACAATGCTTTTAAAGCGTTTTATTTTTGTCATCCGAGATACTACAAATCCCTGAGCTGTTATTGAGAGTTGACAAAAAGCCAAGATTGAAATACTACAAAACAATGCACTAGTACACTCATCTATTTATTCCAAGTCTCTAAAATAATTATCAAGTTACAGCAGTCTCCGTTCCTACTTAAAATTGTTTGAAACTCTTCTATGTCTCTTCCAATGTTTCGTCTACAGAGAGCAGAGTTGGCGAAGTTATTAGAGCATTCGCTTTCAACTAGGATCGGCTCGGGATCGTTTCCGGACTCGGCGAGACAAGTGACTGTCAAGGGTCGAGTTTATTGGCTCTTTGCTCAGTTCCGAGATGTTTTCCCTGGGAACTCCCGTTCTCCCCTCATATCAAACTATTATTTCCTCTAATCTAATTTGAATTAAGGATAACTGCATGATTAATACGCTTTCTCTCGCCTAAAAAACAACGAGTTATTATCATGTTATCGTTGTTATTAATACGTGTATTATTTGGTAGGAAGATTTAATCGAAATGACTTCGTAGGTGAATGAATCGATATTGATTACATTGTCTAGTAGTGGGCGTTGTTCGAGGCGTTGCGGAGTCGTGCACGAAATCACCAATCGGTAATTCGACCTTTCTTTGTAATGCAAAATAGCATAAGGTTAAAAAAAATTTATACTTTTGAAAAACATTTTCAGCTTTTCAATGCTCATTTGCCAAATAAGTGTAACACATCCTTGGAGACCCAGGGGCAGTCAGTCGGGAAGGGACGAAAAAATGATGGAGACATAACATTATTGAGAAATACAAATCTGAAATATGTCCCTAGTTATCAGGCTTTCTTGCGCTCTGGCAAAGAAGCCCACTATAAGCTAATACTAATAATTCAGTCTCTAGCTATGGTGTCCATGCACAGCCATTATAATTAGTCGGGAGTCGATATTGATGGGCGTGGAAAATCATTGAAATTATGACCATTACGCTGGCCTGACTCCCAAGTACCCCAGAACACCCTAAGTGATACCAAAATCGGAAATTGCACCCCTAAGCGAGACTACGAGCATCTCCACCCCTTTCATATGCGAGTCCCCCCCCAACCGCCTGGTCTTAAAGGCCCTAATAGCAGTGAAAGCTAATCGAAAACATGAAGTTTCCCTTACAACCAATCTTGACTTCTGTTTTTGGCGTTTAATAAGATGTTGGTAGGTAGAGTTAAAAAATGTGCAGGGAACCACAACGGATTTCCACGGTAAACTGTTCTTTTGTTACTGTCAAACCCCACCCGTTAATTCTGATTGACAGCGTACGTGTCCTAAAAGTCCCACCCATCTCAAATTAATACACGTTTCACCTACAATAGATGGAGTTGCTGAAAATCTAGTTGCTTTTTGCCCTTCTTGCCTTACTGCACAGCCACAAATATTTAATTACCAAGGCTATTGCAAAACTTGTACAATCGCGTGCAAAAGTACAAAAAAACACTTCACACCGCTGACTCTCGCACGTGAATTCAGACAGGCGCAAGTAAGTGATTTGGTGTCACTTGCAGATTCACAGGTGAGTAAAATCGTTCGTTTCTCTCTCTTTTCGTTTAAAAATATTCCTATTCTAAGGTAACACGCAAGAAAATCTGATGGAAAAATCGGTGAGCTTTCGAAAATGATCCGTACAAGTTTATCAAGTATTCTTTCGTACGGAGTTACGTACTTTCGAGTTCCCAGCTGACTTTCAGTTTCCTTGCAGTGCGCTCTAAGTTGTGCATATGTGCTTTGCAGATTGTTTTGAACGGTAAATTGTGAAGTAAAATGAGCTGCAGTAAATCGAGATTAGGCAAAAATCTTTTTCTCTTGGGCATTCTTGTAATGTAAAGCATTATTGTTGCAGTGATTTCGCAAAGATGGCTTGAAATTGCGAAGTCGGATCAGATCGATTTCTCGGGATTGTTCTATGAACCTCACGTCACAGCTCTCTTGAAGTTTTTTCGAGGCATGCAAAGGAATACCAATAAATTTAAATATCTTCAGTGTGTTCCTGTTTGGAAGAAACTGAAATTACTTAAATGTAGACTACACTGTATAAATCACATGAAAGTTATAATTTCTAGGAAATAGCAATGACAAATTCGCTCAGGTCACGTTACACGTCTTTACCTTGCACAATCTACAAGATTACGTGACAACACTTTTATTTTTACAGACCTTGTGCAATAACATGTTCGTTTTCACACTCCTGTTTTGCGCAATAAAGCTTATAGATTTGTTTTGTGTTCCCTGCCATTGGTTTTCATGTCAGTGTATTTGATAGGAGCTATTGTATTCCGCCAAGCGAAAGTGAAGGTGACAGGGTATTCCCCAAGCTTCTCCAACATAGGTAATGTTTAAATAATTACTATTACTAAGTTCTAAAGTTAACCTTGTTTTTCATGGAAATCTTGTGGTTTGATTGTGACCGGCGTATCAGCTCTGGAAATCTTATTTATTGGAGCAAAACCCTTTCTATTCTTTACTTATACCAGTTTCTGAAATATCAGGTTCTTTACTGCGATGTGCCGTTTAAAGCAACTAGGATTTGTCATTCTAGTCCTTTTTCAGGTGGGTAGTTTTTACATTTCCATCGTCTAAAATGCTGTGAATTTCTTTTCCAAACTAATATTTAACTGTTTAATTTTTCCTGCCAAATCCCAGCTTTCATTTACAGAAAAAGAAAACGTTTATTAAAAGAAAAAAGTGGTTTTCCTTACTTCAAATAAATGGAACGTTTTTGGACATTGAAGTGAAGAGAGTGGAGTGTCCTTGGAGGACATGCATGTTCTGAAATCGTAGAAAAAAATTATGTTTTTGGGAAGATTTAAAGTGTTACTTATGATCAAAAATCACCTCTTTGTTTCCTTCAGATTTTGAAAGTGTGATTGCTCAGCACTTGACTGGCAAAATTTTAAGCTTTGGTTTTCATCCAAAGGCTGTTTATTTTGAATGTAAGTTTTGGATTTCACGGTCCGCCATTACTCACGTTCGATTTTGAAAGTGTGATTGCTCAGCACTTGACTGGCAAAATTTTAAGCTTTGGTTTTCATCCAAAGGCTGTTTATTTTGAATGTAAGTTTTGGATTTCACGGTCCGCCATTACTCACGTTCGAAACTGACCGATTGGACATCAAAGGGTTGGCTCTAGGGAAAAGTGACGTCATTTACTTACTTAGCTTAAAATTTCAGCATGTAAACGCAGCTTATTATATATGCAAAATATGAGTTTAAAAGTCTGAAAGCCCGACACTCTGTGCTGCATATTGATGCGGCCACGTACACAGGCATTACATTCTAAAACTATTGAGTCTTTGACATCATTTTCTCCTTGATCGGCCAGCTCTCTCAAGATTTTAAAGTTAGTAATGGCGGACCATTAAACAGGAAAATTTCAGTTAAAATAAACAGGTGTCTTTTTGAAAATCAAGGCTTAAAGTGCCCCTGTGATCAAAAAAACCACTTCCTTTTTTCCTTGAGATTTTGAAAGTGTGTTTGCTTAACACCTGACTGGCAAAATTTTGAGCTTTGGTTTTTATCCAAAGGCCGTTTACTTTGGGTGTAAATTTTGGATTTCACTGTCCGCCATTACACACGTTCAAAACTGACCGATTGGACCTCAGACGGTTGGATCCAGGGAAACGTGACGTCAGAGCCTCACTAGCTTAAAATTTCAGCGTGTAAACGCAGCTTATTATATATGCAAAGCGTGAGTTTAAAAGTCTGAAAGCCCAAAACTCCCGTGCTGCATATTAATTCTGCGGTGTATACACGTATTGCATAATTTCTTAAACTAGTGAGCCTTTGACGTCATTTTCTCCTCGATCCAGCTCTCTCAAGAACATAATGTTCGTAATGGCGGACCATTAAATAGGAAAATTCCAGTTAAAATAAAGAGGTGTCTTTTTGAAATCAAGGCTTAAAACGTGGGTCACTTAGTGTTTTGTTAACATAGTTTTGAAATCCAAAGAAAAATATGAATTGATTTTTGGTCACAGGGGCACTTTAAAACTTCATTCAGTTACTGTTTAATTAACATAGTTTCGAAACCTAAAGAAAAATGAAAATTGTTTTTGTGGTCATAGTAGCACTTTAAAGAAAGCTTAACCCATTTACTCCTTGGGCAATCCAGTTGATGAGTAAAATCCTCTGTTGTTAGACAGAGTAAAATCTGTTAAGTCTCACTTGCAAGAGTCAGTGGGATAAAGCCTACTCACGGGGTTATGAAGAGTGTGTGTACATAATACATGATCATCTCTTTCTTTTAAAATGGGGGATTTACATGTACTTTAAAAGGAGCAAGGGAAGACCTGCAAAAATCTTGGTTCTGAGAAAATGAAAGTGAAAAATGAGTTAAGCACAGGTCTGGACGGAGATACTTAAAGAGGCAGTCAGGGTCATGCTATTTCAGTCAAACTTCAAAACATTAATTTAAAATATGTCTTTTTATTATTCAACTACAGTCAGCAGAGTACAAAATAACACCCAAAACGAGTACAAATATCTCATGGTACATTTATTTGTACTCCAGAAGACCAGTTTGACCAGTTTTTCACAAACGTATTACTTTTAGGAAAGCGGTAGAAATGGCTGAAAATGCTAATTTCCCCCTGAACAAAACAATGAATGCTTGCCAAATTTTGAGATTTTTGGCAAAACGAGCTCCTAGAGACAAAGGAGAACCTACACAAGAATTAACTTTAATTCTCTCTTTATTGAAGAAAACCGAAATGTAAATACAACAAAAAGAGAAAAACTGACCTCAATGTAAAAGAAACGGTGGTGCGAGTCCGTGAAAGAAGCAAGGGCTATTGAAGAAATTCCTCCAGAGGAAGTTGACAACCTTTTATGTCATTTCTTCATCAAAGTCAGTTTTTCTCGACTGGAAGTTTACTTGGAAAGCATGATCATCATTGTAAATATCTCTGTAGACCTTATAATAAAGAATTTTCCGATATTCCATCTTTGTTTTCCTTACAAGTAGTTTGTCACGCAAGGAAGCAAGTTGTTAGTTGTGCTTCACATTTCTTCCATTATTTTCCGACTGAATTGAATAATAAATCTCTTATTGGACGATTTAGTATGTAGTATC
>NC_090880.1:19909866-19912366 GCF_036669935.1 Montipora foliosa
GTAGTGTCGACCGACATATCGGCCGATATGTCGACCAACATGTCGGTCGACGGTCGGTCGATATGTCGGTCGATAGTCGACCGCTAGTCGACCGCCAGTCGGTCGATAGTAGACCGATATGGCGGTCGATAGCCGGCCGATAGTCGGCCGACTGTCGACCGATATATGTCGACCGATAGTCGGTCGATATATCGGTACACAGTCGGTCGATATTTGACCGACAATTCACTGATACTTTGCCGACACTCGGTCGACATTTGGCCGATGTTTCACCGATACTTCACTGTCATTTCATTCCCTAGTTCAACATCAAAATGTTTGATCACCAAACAATGTTTATGTTTGGTCGTCAAAAATTTCCCGTTAGGCAAGGGCTATAAGTCCGACTCTTTATTTTTAGTTGTTTGTTCATCACTTTTGAATCCCGTGGGAGTTTAGACGGCGGTGAACAGCTTTGACTATAGATTTGAACCTGGAAAGGGGTTTGCGTTTAGAACTGTTCAAGTGTTCAACCGTTCAAGCACGGCATTTACTTGCCGATCCTTTAGAGTGTGGCCATTGTAATAGAGGAATGGTATGATAATCACGTGGATGGCTACCTTAGCTTTGGTGAGTCGGGTTTCTTTAGGCTAACTCTCTATAATCTTTCGAGTATCGACGACAAGGGAGGAAAAGAAGAGAGAGCCTGGATACGAGGTTGATGGTCACGCAGCATTTCATGTTTTACCCGTGATTTTTAACCGCGCGAAGCGAGCGCGGGTCATGTTCGACCCTTTATGTCGTGTGTCGGTGACTAGATTCATACCCCACGCAGCCAAAACTTAAAATCTGGATTGGACAATGGACTCTGGACGCTGGACTTTAAGAATTTTTTTTAAAATAATTATTTTACCATAAAGAATACTTAAAGAGAAGTAGTGCCTCAAGTTACCAAAACTACAACTGTTAAAAAATATTATGATAAGCGCCTTCAAAAATGCTTCAACTTACCTATCCAGTACGAGGCAGATCACGCGGATCACGCGGTATGTGGATCAAGTAGCGTTTAGGGTTTATTTAATTGTTGACCTACTGAATATTCTGCGACTCTTCTAGTATTTATTTAATATAAAAATATATCCGGTTATTTAAACCGAGTACGGTAAGGCAGGTCACTGGTTGCGTTACACATGTGGAATGTCTTGACGTTTTCATGTGTTTCTAAGTGAATTTAAAATTAACCTCTCTAGATGGCTTCAGAGGACTCATAGCCGGCCAATGGTTGAAAATGCTATTTCGCAGGCCTAGATGGAAACCTAGATTCTTACTCTGAATTTTAATTAGCCGCCAATATATTTCTAATCCTTTATCAACCAACGTGTGTTGCAGAGCAAAGTTCCACAAATATTTCAAGCCTTAAAACGGCACTTTGCTGATGTTGTTTTCAGTTTAATGTTTGGCAGTAAAACTTTACGTACTTCTCAGCTATTAGCTAATTTTGCAGATCTCATGTTAAAAAACGCTTCATTCTCGGCCGCTGAACAATTCTCAGTAAACTCCATACAGGACTTTACGTCGGACAAAAAAAAAAAAAGCGATACCGATTGACTACTGACACTCGGCCGATAGACCACTGACACTTCACCGATATTCCACCGACACTTGGCCGATATTTCACCGAGACACGACATTGCCTCTGTCGGTCGAGAGTCGGTCGTCATGTTGACCACCACGCAATTTTTTGTCGGCCGACTGTCGGCCGACTATCGACCGCCATATCGGTCTACTATCGACCGACTGGCGGTCGACTAGCGGTCGACTATCGACCGACATATCGACCGACCATCGACCGACATGTCGGTCGTCAGATCGGCCGATATGTCGGTCGACACTACCCATAGTAAAATTGATCCTCCTAGGTAATGCTAAAGGAATTCCAAACCTCGGAGCAATTACGTTTGTCATTCAAATATTTCTTTTTAATTTCTTTTTTTGTACCAACATCTTACTGTAGAGTCGTTGTGATATTTTTGACTATGGTAACCGTATTTACTCAAATAAGCGCCGCCCCCCAACAAATGCCATGGTCCCAATGCGGCACTTATTCAAGGAATTTTGTCAAATTAAAAAAACGAAAAACACTAAAAAGTAACTCTAACATAACATGGGAAATTTCTTTGCATCAAAACCAATGTTCTTCAGTTCAAAGTGATTGACAGTAATTTCACTGCTCGTCCACTAAAGCAAGATAACATAAGAGTCAAATGGTGACTATCAATTAACACATTTCTGTCAATCTCTGTACTCTGCTCATACAGAAATATTTCAGTGTGGCATCCAATTTTCAATAAGCGCAGTCAAACTGAAATTATTTTGAAAAGGTTATGAATGAGTTTTGAAGTGTAGGATGACTTAGATAAATGTCTTACGTACAGAAAAAAATTGTGAAGGAACAAAACAGGTGACTGCCGGTAAAAAATGTCTAAACTCAAGTGGCCTTCTGTAGCTAGGATGGTCACAT
>NC_090880.1:19919866-19922366 GCF_036669935.1 Montipora foliosa
ATTACAGCTGTATTCTGCTCTTGTTATTTTAATTATTTAGTTATGACAAGATCTTTTAATATCCTGAGCAAATTGATACTACAGTAACTACTACTTCTACTCCTACTATGACTACTAAGTACTGCTATCCTATTTAGCATCACTTATTCCCTGCTCCAGAGGTTTGATGTCGTGGCAGCTTTCTTCAGCTGACTTTGCCAAACACTCCTGTCATTGGTGGCCTTGAGTGTTGGGCAAAGTCAGCTGAAGAAAGCTGGCACCATGTCAAACCCCTTTGACAGATATTTTTAAAGTGTTTATCACCTCAACAGTCTTTTCCACTTTATTTATCCTCCAAAATTGTCCCAAATACACTGTGTAGATTTTAGATGTTTTTGATTGAAAACTCACTTTTTTATTCGCCTTGAAAGATGGGAAGAGTGGTCAAACTTTGATCCAAAACCGAGCAATGAATTAAGGAGAATGGGTTTGATTATGGGTTGACGTCAAAACTTACTTTGCATCGCTGTTTTCAAAAAAACTACCACAATGCAAAGCACCTTCATTGCTTGGTTATGGATCAATGTATGACCACTTTTCCCATTTTGCAAAGTGAATAAAAAAGTGAATTTTCAATAAAAAGTTTCTAATATCTACAAAATATATTTGGGACCAATTTGGAGAATAGGCACTTTAAGAAAAAAAAGGGTAAAGTAATACAAAAATGTAACTTGGAGTCCATGCAGCACGTACCCTCCACTTCTGAGCTTGAGGTTCCCTATGGATGGGAAGAGCTGTGTGGCCTAATTAGCCAGTGATAATAAAATCAATGATAGACAAAATGATGTGGAAACGTTAACAAGCCCAAATTGTTAAATAAAAATTAATGGACTGTTATTAACCTAATTTCAACCCAGAGATTTTTTCTTTTCAAAAGTGACTCCTTGTATATGAAATACGTTGTTCCCTGAATTGCTACACCTGTGATCATTTTAACTTGATATCACGACATATCTATGCTTCAAATTTCACTATTTTATTCTCTGCCATTTGTTTGCCTGAATTAATTTTGGACATAAAACAAACTTAATCATTGACCAGGGGTCCGTTTCTCAAAAGGCCACAAGCGGTTGGTAATTTCACAAATGGCTTTTCGGGCTTGAATAGTTTTCGGGACTTTTGAGAAACGGGCCCCAGCTCAGTTAAAGAGAAGTGTCAAGGCAATATCAGTGTTTTTGTTTGCACTGTTACTTGTTTCAAACTCACCAAGGTGTTACAAAGTGTCAGCTTGAAAGAGCTAAAGCATCAAAGCTTGGGAGCAATAGTCTGCAGCCTGTTGGGAGATTTATACCACAGTGTGAGGAAGATGGGACATATTCGCAGATTCAGTGCTGGGCGTCTACTGGTTACTGCTGGTGTGTGGATGCGGAAGGTCATGAGGTAGCAGGAACGAGGATGCGTGGCGAGCCAAGCTGTTCTCCTGGACGATCAGGTGTGTACTACTGTAATTTAGTACATTTTTCATACATTTCTGTATGCTTTGTAAGGAGTCAGTTTGCTGTTGTGTGAGAACTGATCTAAAAAATCACAAACAGGGCCCCTTACCCTTTTTTAGCTTGCTGATGATGACTTCTCTTCTAGGAAAATTAATCTTACTTACCAGGCATGTACATCCAAGTATGTACACTACAATCGAGGTCATTATTTAAGTCCCTTGGACACTGGTGGAACATTAGAGCAGAAATTAAGGAACTCCTCATTTAATATATCTCTTTCGTTAATATTGTATCTTATAATTCAATTGATGCCTTTATTACCCTACCCCTCAAATTATTATTTGAATGTGAGTTTGTATAATATGCTCTTTGATGATGGGTCCTATGAGTAAGCTTTGTCATAACCTTGTCGGAATGTACTTAAATGTCCAGCTCGATCAGTGTCCTCCAAGCTGAAAGATGGCTTCTGTCCAATCAGCAAGGAGCCCATGGTATCATGTCCAAGTGGAAATTGTAGTGACGACGCAAATTGCACAGGAATGCAGAAGTGTTGTGATGTTCAAGGATGTGGCAAAATCTGCCAGGAACCATCTTTCACGAGTATGTCTTTATACTTTTTCTGGTTCAAGTTTTTCATTTTTTCAAGTGATTGTTTGTTTGTCAAACCATGTTTCTTTCGTTAATTACCTTTGGTTCTTTTGAACCAATTGTCTGAAGAGATTTAATTGTCTGCCAGATTAGCTTTTGCATATTGCAAAGCTTTAAGTCTTTATTATCATCATTGTTGTTGTTGTTATTGGGGGACGTCACAGTGACGTCATCAAATTCTAAAATCAAAACTGAGGGGTATTTTAAATTTTATCTTTCGGAGGTTGAAGATGACCTAGAAATAAATCTTTTTTCGAGTTTGGAGTTCCATGACGTCTTTCATTTCGAAAATACAGCATTTTGAATATCGGAATTGTTACCTTGCTTGACACCACAGGGTCGGCCAGGGGGGTAAGTGGGTTACCAGTATACTCGAA
>NC_090880.1:19927366-19929296 GCF_036669935.1 Montipora foliosa
ACTTTCGACACTCAATTGAAAACGCTCTATACCGTACGAATAACGAGTTTATTCCCTCACCGCTTTTTTGCAGTCTGCCACCCTGTTGGTTGCAACTTGTACTGTGAATATGGCTGGGCTAAAGGTCCAGATGGATGCGATATTTGCAAGTGTGCTGAAGTTCCAACCAAACCGGGCTTCTGTCCAGCTGTTGAATCAGGACAGATGGGTGCGTGTGTTGAGGAGTGCAGAATGGATGATGATTGCGCGGGCAACAAAAAATGCTGCTCTAATGGCTGTGGCCATGTCTGTACTGATCCAGAGTATAAAGGTAACTCCTTGAGCATAAAGCAGTTAAACAGTTGGGGAAAACAGGGCACAATGTACTATTTTTAATATAATAAAAAAGAAAAATAAGGCATCAGTAAGATGGAAGTATCTATGGAGCTAACTTTTTGTGTGGGCTACCTGTGGCATGCCCACTGTGCGGTGCTGGTGCTGCCCACTGTGCGGTGCCCAATCCATGTTCCAGGCTTTCCTCACACTTGCAACGTTTGTATTGACGCGAACGGTTCCGATCTTTTGCCGATCTTCTTTCGTGTTCCCTTGTCGATGGTCGAAGGATCGGGCAAACGGACCCGATGCCTTGCCGATCTTTTTATACACTACCTACAGGGATTTTCGTTCTTGTTCCTTAGTGTTCCGTTAAACGTTTTTCGGAACAATGCTACACATTTTCCCGCCAAAAGCAAATTCAAGCCAAAAGTACGAACAAGAAAGAGCAGGCTAATGATTGTTGTCACAAACAAAGCAGGACTTTTTTGATCTCTAGACGTATAAACGGGTGCTATGTCTCGTTATGATTATTTCAAATATTCTTGAAGGACGCATGCAAACGGGTACACCACGTGTTTTTTTCTTTTATAGAAACGTCTTGTTCGAACGTTTTGTCGGAATCACTGTCCTCAAATTCCAAAATGTAACGTTTCGGTTGCCGTTTGCTGAGTGTTTGAATACGACCTTGCTTAGGGTCTGTTAGATGTCGTTTAGTAGGCTACTTGAAATTATCAGTCAAAAGAGAGACATGTTTTGAATGAATAATTAACTCTTATCTTTTTTATCCAGCCAAGTCAGGGTTTTGCCCGGTAGTCGCTCAACACCATGTTGGAATCTGCATCAGCGAGTGCATTTCAGACCGTGATTGTCGAGGAGACAAGAAATGCTGTAGCAATGGTTGTGGACGCATCTGCAGTGCTCCTCTGCATCAAGGTGAATTGTACATATTGTTAAAACGAGGGGGTATGTTGCATGCAAATTTTTTTTTGTTTCGGTGAAGAAACTTGGCGGCTGATCATAGAAAAGGCTCTATCGTATTCCTCCGCGATAAGACACTTGAACGAGCGTTAACTAAGGTTTGAGTTTGAAGTCTGAGTGAGGCTCCAGCACTTCGCTGAGTAGCCTGACTTCTGGCTGTTAGAGCGGTTTTCATTGAGTGTCGAAAGTATTAGCGAATTAGTTTGGTTTTGCATTACTTCACACATTGATTGGTTCAAAGTTCTCGCGCCACTTTTTCAACCTATCAGAAGTGAAACCAAAACCCATCGTGGCTCGCGCGTGAACATTTTTCCGCGCTTTGTGTCGGCTACGTATGATTACTTTCCAGTTTTGATTGGTTTACTGGATTGTCAAACCAAATTTCTTTCGTTTTTGATTTTAACGACACTTGATTGAAACTCGCTCTATACACAATTGTGGTCTCATTCAGACAGAATCCCTTCAAGTTAATCCTGTCAAGCCGACCACATGCTGGAAAGGTCCGACCGCAGCACCGGGAACTCTGTCCCGCTTTTCGAATAGGGTGTGGGATCTTTAAACGTCCCCAGAGTTAATGAGCAAGGGCTGTGAGACAGCAGTAAATATGGACTCTTTTTTGCGGTATATTGATCCCGCT
>NC_090880.1:19935283-19937783 GCF_036669935.1 Montipora foliosa
CCGTGACTTTTACATCTTCACTTCCCACGGCCTGCTCCCTCTGACCTTGTAGCTCAGTCGGTAGAGCGGCGGAGATCTAACCCGAGAGGTCTTAGTGTTCAATTCCCACCCTGTCAGAGTTTTTCTCTGTCCTTTTGTGGGCCCATTTCCATCTGTAGGCTACGCTCACATGGTTCATATGGGATTCGAAATCTAGCCCCTTCACATTCCACTCTAGTCAGTTAACTCTGTTTAATAATATATAGGTCGGATTGCCAGCCTCTCTCAATTATAATTATTCTTGGGACTGTAACTTTTCAAAAGAACACTGACTGACAATGTGCCCTGGTAGTACTGGCTAAAATTTACTCCTACTGATCTGTTTCCTTCACATAATTATAGCTTTGGGTTAGGGGCTGTACGTGGTACAGTAATCTAGATTGTCTTCTTTCATAAAAAGTACTGTGACATTTGTTTTTTCAGGCCCAATGCGTGCATACATGTAGGTAGATTTAATCTGAGTGCACTGGAACAAAATTTAATAGCAATTGATAAAATAATATATTATTAAATACCGGTACAGTCCAGGAACTGAAGCATGCAAAGTATTTTTCCTGCAAATTTGACTATATCGTCAATGCTCATTCCAGTGCAATTCTTTCATAATTTATTATTTTATAATATTAAATTAAGTGTGATATCAACTTTTTCAAGAGCTATTAATTAATATTACTTGTGATAAGTCTATTATTTTTTTGTGAGAATTAATCTCTTGATAATAATATTAACAGTAATAATAATAATAATTATTGTTATTATTTTATTATTATTTTATATCACTTTGATGATCCATACGATGTTTTTTGAAATTCATCTTTGATCAAGACATGTTTCGGATGAAACATCCGAAACATGTCTTGATTAAAGATGAATTTCAAAAACATCGTATGGATCATCATAGCGATATCTTACTTCGTGCTGCTACGAAGTTTCGGTAATAATTATAATAATAGTAATAATAATAATAATATTTATTATTATTATTATTATTATTATTATTATTATTATTTTGTTCCTTAGTATGCCCAGCCAGTTTAAAGAAGCTTGACTGTGATCCATTATTGTGCAGTGCTGTGTCTTGCCCTGGTCATAAAGATGTGACATGTAGGGTGAACTCTTGTGGGAAGTGTGAAGCAGAGTTTGTTGATAAATATGGAAAGAAAGTCAACTGTAAGTATAGCCTTCATGAACTAACAGCTGCAGATGATAATACACAGAAACAAGAAGTGCAGATAACCCACAGAAACACAGAAACTATTACAACTATTAATATTATTTTTTTTCTGAATTCCAGCACAGTAACTGTCGGGAACTCAATCACAAGCACTGGTTGCTAAAAGTTATTGTTGAAGAGATATTGTTGGGGGTGGGAATGGGCGGATACTTACATGTACAAGGGTCAATTTTTGCTTGGTATGTGCTGCTGGCCTCTAAGACCCCTTTATAGTCTATTTTATGGCAATTACGGACCCCATCTTAGTCACTTCTGGGTAAATGCAATTTTAGCGACCCCAACTTTAATAGTCATAAACCTTACAAAGCCTTTCAATATTGTATTTCAAAACAGAGTGTAATGTGACTAGTAAATATTAAAATCAACAAAGCACTACAGTTCTTTCTGTAACAACTTTTTTACTGCAACTCTTTCTATTTTTAAATCCCACTTGCCAGAATTTTTTTTACCCGCCAAAATTGTGACAATTTGCGACCCCATTCTCTAGTAACTCTATCAGGAACTCTGTCGAAAATGCACCCCCATTATAGTCAATCCAGTCAGACTTGAAAGGCGATCCCATCCAGCGGCACATCCCCATTAAGCCATTAATAGGAAGTACCCCCCCCCCCCCCCCCGGCCCTCCCCTTTCCCGGGGCATTCGGTCCTAAAATCCATGGCCATCTCTCATTCATTCACAGTTTTTGCTCAAAGATGATTAAGAAACATACTTATCAACTGAAGGAAAGAACATTGCTTGTCCTTAATAATGTACACCTATGTTTAATTATTTGAAATACTGTGAATCCAAATGTATGGGCAAGCTGGTGTATCCATCAGATAAGTAATACTTACATGTACCTGATGGATGACAAGAGCAAATTACAATTCATTTGTCACCCTTCTTCTCATTAGCCACCACAGATGTTCCATTTCAAAGTGAAATTGGAGCCCTGGACTTCTGATTTTACAAAATTAATACACCAATGTTACTTTTCAATATTAAATTTGTCTTCCAACAGGTTATACTAAGTGCCAGCAAGCACGAATGGAAGCACTCGGTACTTGATCTCCTGATGAGAAACCAGGAAAACCTATTGCACCTGGACATTTTGTGCCGCAATGTGCTGCAGATGGAAGTTTTAAGGAAGTGCAGTGTTATGGCTCCACTGGGTACTGCTGGTGTGTGGATGGTGAAGGAAGCCCCGTTCTTGGAACCATGAATGCGTGGCTTGCCGCATTGTAAGA
>NC_090880.1:19940283-19942783 GCF_036669935.1 Montipora foliosa
TCAAACCCCTTTGACAGATATTTTTAAAGTGTTTATCACCTCAACAGTCTTTTCCACTTTATTTATCCTCCAAAATTGTCCCAAATACACTGTGTAGATTTTAGATGTTTTTGATTGAAAACTCACTTTTTTATTCGCCTTGAAAGATGGGAAGAGTGGTCAAACTTTGATCCAAAACCGAGCAATGAATTAAGGAGAATGGGTTTGATTATGGGTTGACGTCAAAACTTACTTTGCATCGCTGTTTTCAAAAAAACTACCACAATGCAAAGCACCTTCATTGCTTGGTTATGGATCAATGTATGACCACTTTTCCCATTTTGCAAAGTGAATAAAAAGTGAATTTTCAATAAAAAGTTTCTAATATCTACAAAATATATTTGGGACCAATTTGGAGAATAGGCACTTTAAGAAAAAAAAGGGTAAAGTAATACAAAAATGTAACTTGGAGTCCATGCAGCACGTACCCTCCACTTCTGAGCTTGAGGTTCCCTATGGATGGGAAGAGCTGTGTGGCCTAATTAGCCAGTGATAATAAAATCAATGATAGACAAAATGATGTGGAAACGTTAACAAGCCCAAATTGTTAAATAAAAATTAATGGACTGTTATTAACCTAATTTCAACCCAGAGATTTTTTCTTTTCAAAAGTGACTCCTTGTATATGAAATACGTTGTTCCCTGAATTGCTACACCTGTGATCATTTTAACTTGATATCACGACATATCTATGCTTCAAATTTCACTATTTTATTCTCTGCCATTTGTTTGCCTGAATTAATTTTGGACATAAAACAAACTTAATCATTGACCAGGGTCCGTTTCTCAAAAGGCCACAAGCGGTTGGTAATTTCACAAATGGCTTTTCGGGCTTGAATAGTTTTCGGGACTTTTGAGAAACGGGCCCCAGCTCAGTTAAAGAGAAGTGTCAAGGCAATATCAGTGTTTTTGTTTGCACTGTTACTTGTTTCAAACTCACCAAGGTGTTACAAAGTGTCAGCTTGAAAGAGCTAAAGCATCAAAGCTTGGGAGCAATAGTCTGCAGCCTGTTGGGAGATTTATACCACAGTGTGAGGAAGATGGGACATATTCGCAGATTCAGTGCTGGGCGTCTACTGGTTACTGCTGGTGTGTGGATGCGGAAGGTCATGAGGTAGCAGGAACGAGGATGCGTGGCGAGCCAAGCTGTTCTCCTGGACGATCAGGTGTGTACTACTGTAATTTAGTACATTTTTCATACATTTCTGTATGCTTTGTAAGGAGTCAGTTTGCTGTTGTGTGAGAACTGATCTAAAAAATCACAAACAGGGCCCCTTACCCTTTTTTAGCTTGCTGATGATGACTTCTCTTCTAGGAAAATTAATCTTACTTACCAGGCATGTACATCCAAGTATGTACACTACAATCGAGGTCATTATTTAAGTCCCTTGGACACTGGTGGAACATTAGAGCAGAAATTAAGGAACTCCTCATTTAATATATCTCTTTCGTTAATATTGTATCTTATAATTCAATTGATGCCTTTATTACCCTACCCCTCAAATTATTATTTGAATGTGAGTTTGTATAATATGCTCTTTGATGATGGGTCCTATGAGTAAGCTTTGTCATAACCTTGTCGGAATGTACTTAAATGTCCAGCTCGATCAGTGTCCTCCAAGCTGAAAGATGGCTTCTGTCCAATCAGCAAGGAGCCCATGGTATCATGTCCAAGTGGAAATTGTAGTGACGACGCAAATTGCACAGGAATGCAGAAGTGTTGTGATGTTCAAGGATGTGGCAAAATCTGCCAGGAACCATCTTTCACGAGTATGTCTTTATACTTTTTCTGGTTCAAGTTTTTCATTTTTTCAAGTGATTGTTTGTTTGTCAAACCATGTTTCTTTCGTTAATTACCTTTGGTTCTTTTGAACCAATTGTCTGAAGAGATTTAATTGTCTGCCAGATTAGCTTTTGCATATTGCAAAGCTTTAAGTCTTTATTATCATCATTGTTGTTGTTGTTATTGGGGGACGTCACAGTGACGTCATCAAATTCTAAAATCAAAACTGAGGGGTATTTTAAATTTTATCTTTCGGAGGTTGAAGATGACCTAGAAATAAATCTTTTTTCGAGTTTGGAGTTCCATGACGTCTTTCATTTCGAAAATACAGCATTTTGAATATCGGAATTGTTACCTTGCTTGACACCACAGGGTCGGCCAGGGGGTAAGTGGGTTACCAGTATACTCGAAAAAAATTCGCCAAAATACCCAAAATTCATCCAAATATACCCAAAATAAATGGAAGCATTGTATACTGTATACCTGAAATTCAAAGAAAGTGATATACCGAATACCCATATTTAAGCTGCAATATACCGTATACCCGATTTAAAAAGCCCAAATATAGCGTATATACCCAAAATCCTCATTCACAGTGTTTGTAGCATGCATTACTAAGGCTATAATCTTGGTTAAAATTATGATTTAATTGCATCACTAGCGACTTATTTGGCCAAA
>NC_090880.1:19947783-19952783 GCF_036669935.1 Montipora foliosa
CTCTAATGGCTGTGGCCATGTCTGTACTGATCCAGAGTATAAAGGTAACTCCTTGAGCATAAAGCAGTTAAACAGTTGGGGAAAACAGGGCACAATGTACTATTTTTAATATAATAAAAAAGAAAAATAAGGCATCAGTAAGATGGAAGTATCTATGGAGCTAACTTTTTGTGTGGGCTACCTGTGGCATGCCCACTGTGCGGTGCTGGTGCTGCCCACTGTGCGGTGCCCAATCCATGTTCCAGGCTTTCCTCACACTTGCAACGTTTGTATTGACGCGAACGGTTCCGATCTTTTGCCGATCTTCTTTCGTGTTCCCTTGTCGATGGTCGAAGGATCGGGCAAACGGACCCGATGCCTTGCCGATCTTTTTATACACTACCTACAGGGATTTTCGTTCTTGTTCCTTAGTGTTCCGTTAAACGTTTTTCGGAACAATGCTACACATTTTCCCGCCAAAAGCAAATTCAAGCCAAAAGTACGAACAAGAAAGAGCAGGCTAATGATTGTTGTCACAAACAAAGCAGGACTTTTTTGATCTCTAGACGTATAAACGGGTGCTATGTCTCGTTATGATTATTTCAAATATTCTTGAAGGACGCATGCAAACGGGTACACCACGTGTTTTTTTCTTTTATAGAAACGTCTTGTTCGAACGTTTTGTCGGAATCACTGTCCTCAAATTCCAAAATGTAACGTTTCGGTTGCCGTTTGCTGAGTGTTTGAATACGACCTTGCTTAGGGTCTGTTAGATGTCGTTTAGTAGGCTACTTGAAATTATCAGTCAAAAGAGAGACATGTTTTGAATGAATAATTAACTCTTATCTTTTTTATCCAGCCAAGTCAGGGTTTTGCCCGGTAGTCGCTCAACACCATGTTGGAATCTGCATCAGCGAGTGCATTTCAGACCGTGATTGTCGAGGAGACAAGAAATGCTGTAGCAATGGTTGTGGACGCATCTGCAGTGCTCCTCTGCATCAAGGTGAATTGTACATATTGTTAAAACGAGGGGGTATGTTGCATGCAAATATTTTTTTTGTTTCGGTGAAGAAACTTGGCGGCTGATCATAGAAAAGGCTCTATTCGTATTCTCGCGATAAGACACGTGAACGAGCGTTAACTAAGGTTTGAGTTTGAAGTCTGAGTGAGGCTCCAGCACTTCGCTGAGTAGCCTGACTTCTGGCTGTTAGAGCGGTTTTCAATTGAGTGTCGAAAGTAATTAGCGAATTAGTTTGGTTTTGCATTACTTCACACATTGATTGGTTCAAAGTTCTCGCGCCACTTTTTCAACCTATCAGAAGTGAAACCAAAACCAATCGTGGCTCGCGCGTGAACATTTTTCCGCGCTTTGTGTCGGCTACGTATGATTACTTCCAGTTTTGATTGGTTTACTGGATTGTCAAACCAAATTTCTTTCGTTTTGATTTTACGACACTTGATTGAAACTCGCTCTATACACAATTGTGGTCTCATTCAGACAGAATCCCTTCAAGTTAATCCTGTCAAGCCGACCACATGCTGGAAAGGTCCGACCGCAGCACCGGGAACTCTGTCCCGCTTTTCGAATAGGGTGTGGGATCTTTAACGTCCCACAGAGTTAATGAGCAAGGGCTGTGAGACAGCAGTAAATATGGACTCTTTTTTGCGGTATATTGATCCCGCTGACTACTTTCGTCTGCATAGACTTTCAGTCAAGCCGAGAGAACACGAATGACGTCTGTGAAACTTCAAGACTGCCACACACGAATAGTTTGAGGTTGTGACTTTTAAAAGTCCACCACACCTCTCCAACCATAACACCTCAAGTTTCTTTGTATCTCTGTTTTCAAATGTAGCTGTTGACGGAAGACTGCACTCTAAAACTTACGTGACTGTGTTTGTTTGCTTTTTAGCGTGTCCCCGTGGTGAGCCATTCATGATGTGCCTCATCAATCCTTGTGAAGGCTCGAGTTGCCCAGCGAATCCTAAAGCAAAATGCCGTGCAGATAGCTGCGGTCGATGCTCTTCCAAGTTTTTTGATAGCGACAATAATATGGTGAACTGCTCAGCAAGTAAGAATTCTTTCCATTCTGTGGTTAACAGCTCTGACGAACTTAACCGTTTTCACCGCATGAAAACATAAGCCTGGTTTTCACTAGCGACGCAAGCGTAAACACAAGCAACACACGCAAGCCCATTTACTTGTTGTTAATTAGCTTCTAGAGCGAGTTTCAAGTGAGTGTCGTAAAACCAAAACCAAAGTAACTACTTTGGCAATCAAAAAGGACGGAGACGTTCTAGTAAACCAATCAAAACTCGAAGTAATTACACATAGCCGACACAAAGCGCGGGGAAATGTTCACGCGCGAGCCACGATTGGTTTTGGTTTCACTTCTGATTGGTTGAAAAAGTGGCGCGAGAACTTTGAACCAATCACTGAGTGAAGTAATCATAAACCAAAGTAATTATCTTATTATTTTCGACACTCAATTGAAAACCGGTTTATTGTTCTAACAAAAGGATATAACGAACAACAAGTTGCTGAGTTTGCGTATGCTTCATGTGCTTGACTGTGGGAGCTTGACTGTGGGAGCAGTTGACTGTGGGAGCAGGGTGTGCGCTGTGCTGGGACCACTCACCAACATCAACATGGAAAAAACTACTGCTCTTCAAGAGCAGGGCTTTTCTAGTTGGGAGAGCACTTGCCTTACTTTTGAGTGTCGCGGTTTCGGCACCCATGTATACGTGGGTGTGGATTGGGGTTGTCGGTTATTTACTCGGGTCTGACATGTTTTTCCCCGAGTTTTCCGGATTTCCCTTCTCGTGCAAAATCAAAATTTCATGTGATCTAGTTCAGTGAGATTGTATGTCTCCCAAAAAGTAGAGGACTTGTGTTCGTCTCGATAGCCTTGAAACTTCACTAAGGTGATGACTGCGATGATCACGATAATGTGTCGTGTAAACGAATCCAACAACCTCCAGCAATGGTGACATCTGCGTTTGAAATTACAATTAACCATAATATGTCGTGACTCTGTGCAATCACTATCGAAGCCATGTTGGCTGCGCGTGTGAGTGAGGCCCGCTTACCTTTTTTTTTTTTCGTTTTCTGGTGTGTGTGTGTGTGTGTCATTTTGACCTGGAAGTGGTGCTATATAGCATTTGGTTGAAGAATGAAAGCGGTATGACATAAAAGAGCTTATATGCACATTACTTGCTCCTTGCAAGGAGCAAGGATGGCACAGTCGGTTAGTGCGCGGCCTATCCTGAGTTCGATCCCCGGATCTCACATCCTTGCTTCGACTTCTTTCCTTTCAGTGTAGCCTAAGTAGCTTTAACTACCCTTAAAACGGAGCACTGATGGAAAGAGGGGGGTAAAATGAGCGCACCGTCGGCTTCCTGGGAGAGTACTCTCTAGAGAGTAAAGGAATTTCCAACGTTAAATAACGTGTACCTTTACCTTTACCTAGAACCCCAACCTGCCCCGCAAAATATACGACTTGTTCATTGAATCGATCCCTAGGTTCTGATTAGACTATATCAAGGTAACATGCAAGATATCATAGTGGTCGGCACACTGATTTTGGTTAAGTGAAGATCACCTCGCAGGCTTCGCGCGTGATTGAGCGTGAAGGAGCGGACGTTTCCTACTTTGCTTTGTTTAAACATCCAAAAAAAGCTTCATATGTCTCTTTTCTGAGTGGTCCTACTTTAAGGTCTTACTGGCCGGACGGTTGACATTTTGTCTTGTAAACAGAAACTATAATTGCTACCCGATTCTGGAGACAGAAGGTTTCTTTGCTTTTAATGCGTTGATAAATGACCTATTGATTATTTGTGCAAAACGTTAAGAGCATTTTACAATGGCATCTAACGACCAAATTAAGCCAACAGCCAGACCTTCACTTCAGAAATTGCTAGCTGAACGTTATCCTCTAAGAACTTCCCAGCTAACCATTTGTTCATCCGAAACTACTAGGTGACTTATTTAAGTGCCAAAAATTGAAAAATATCCCTTCCGAAGACGTAATGGACTACTTTTCCCTCTTCTAGGTGATGTTTCAGTAAATAAATCTATAGCTGTTTGGCAACGTAGAAACGAAATTCTTAGAACAGTTTAACTCTCCTGAACACATATTTCACCGAAGATTATCGTCGGGTGCCCTGATTTTAGAATTTCTTACCAAGTAGTCATGTTTAAAATAGCAAAACATCTTAAATTGCCAGTGTTAAAAAACTGCACTTAAGCCTCAAGCCTTTAGAAAAAACATTGGGAACTCCATTTTTGGTAGGACATTCCCTTATCCATCACAAACAAGTCATCTAAGCTTAAATTTAGTTTTAAAATTATCGAAAAGTCAAAAATTTCAAATATTTGAGTTGTTATGCTCTTGCACTTAAGCCTCGAGCCCTTTAAAATAAACATTGGGAACTTCTGCCCAACAGTGATTGGTCGCCATTTTTGGTAGGACATTCCCTTATCCATCACAAACAACCCATCTAACCTTTTATCTAAATAAGCACTTTAAAGATCGTTTGTTACAGGACTAAGCGTCTGATTACAATATATCTTGGCTAACATGCAATTTCAATCATAAATACTTGGCAATAAATTTTAAAATGCCCTCAACAACGGGAAGTTGAGCAAAAAATGTGGTTGGTTCTTTTTTTAATCATTTTTTTTTTAATCAATTGGTTATTTACCAAGGCATTAAAAAAGAAGCGTTCTGTCTGCTGAATTGGGTAGAAATTGAATCGGTTCCGGCTAACAAGACAAAACATCAATTTAAATTATGTCACTGAAAGAAATTTAAATAAACATTTATTTCAAAAGGAATTTTTTTACGAAACAGGAATCACCTATCAATATGGAACACTGAAAGGACGATTAAAGTAAGGATTTGGGGCAAAAAAATGTAACTTTTTTTTTAAACTTTTAAACGGATAAAAATAGGAAATTTTATTCCATGGGAAAATCACGTGAACAGGCGTTCGAGCGTTCACTACAGCATTTAAATAGG
>NC_090880.1:19957783-19977783 GCF_036669935.1 Montipora foliosa
CTGCCGCTGCAGTTAAGCCAAATCAATTTAATTTTTTTACTTAGCTCATTTTGAAACCACGAGAGACCGTTAGAATGGTCTTTTGCTCCAGTCATTGTTTTACTTTCAAGACTTTAAAATCATCCATCTGTGCTCTCTGACGGACCCCTCTCCTGTTTGCTAGGTAAAGCTGTTGCATTGAGTTTGGGTCCTGTGTGTGACAATGGCGAGGTCTGGCAGCTGTGCAGTGATGTGTGCAAAAATTCCAAGTGCACAAGGAATCCGGGAGCTAAGTGCATTGCACCCATGGGAGGCTGTGGAACGGATGCATGCAGACCGAAGTTTTACGACAGTCAGGGAAAGGAAGTGCAATGTAAGTAACTGGTTTTATAACGATGTTTTCATTTTGTGACATTTATCAATTGGCTAGTTTCCTGTACAAGTACAATTCCAGAAGATGGCAGATTTCACTGTTTCCTGACCAGCGAAGATTTTGTCAACCAGTGACGTCATAACATTATCAAAGTAGCTGTGGATCCACGAGGCAATAGCCGAGTGGATCCGCAGACTACTTTGACAATGTTATGACGAAATTCATTGTCAATAGCAGGACAGACGCATGAAAAACTGACATCAATTTGTTTTTTACAATAAAATAAAGGCAGAGGGGTCGAAATTAAGTCAAAACACTAGAAGAAAGCGAGACAAAAATGCGAGAAACTTCAATTTTCTTCAAGCTGACGCCACCAATATCGCGTCAATTTCGCATAAATTATAAATTTATGTGTCTGTCCGGTTATTGACAATAAAAATTAGCGAATGAGCGCGCCAGAATTTTGCAGTCATTGTAAAATACTGTATTGCAGGTCTGACGGATTGTCAACAGAAGGGCTATGAAGCAACACACCCAATGCGCATTGGAGCTTTCATTCCAAAGTGTAACGACGATGGAACTTACGCGCGTGTGCAGTGCTGGAGCTCAACTGGATACTGCTGGTGTTCTTCAGAGGATGGTATCGAGTGGCCTGGGACTAGAGTAAGAGGACAACCTAACTGTGACGTCAATGAAGGTAAGTTCAGGTTTTGATTGGGGAACTTAAAGCATATGACGGTAACCGGAAGTGAGCTGTTTTCCTTTTAATTTGTCTTGACACCACCGCATTGATATTGTTAAGTATCGTTACTCTATTAGTTTGAGAAATATGGAAGGAGCAATGTCCTTGAATGCGAAATGTTCACTTCCGGTTCCGTCAGTGGTCTCAAAACGTGACGTGCTTGAGCTTCTTGATATTTCATGATTCATCCTGTGAAGGGTTATGCCAATGTGTGGTTTTCTCCTTTTCTCGTTATTCATCATTCGTTCCTGAACCAGATGCCCCTGCGCTTGGCAAAGTCCTATTTGACTTTGGCTTCGTAAATGCTGTTTTAGTTCGGCCATTTTAACTTGGTCAAAAAGCATTAAACACATTACACCCTCCACTAACTATGATTACACGAAACGTGAAGTCATATGTAAAAGTGACAGTTACCGTGTTTTTCTCCCCTGTGTGTAATGTTTTTGATTTATGGCTCTTTCGCGTAAGGTGGCCTCATACACCATACGCCAATCCGGCCACATTTGCGGAGAGATCACAACAACGAGAGATCCTTCGCTTCACTTTACGAAGAGTGTCTGGGTTCTTTAACGACTTAACAATATTTTTATGAACATTGAATGGTTGTTTGACGGGGCCTACGGTTTAAAGTCCTTATCCGAGAAAACTTGAAATTCTTACCATTTGCAGATAAAAGAAGGAAAGCTGCCCATTCTACTCAATTATTTTAATATCTTTTGTGTTGATCAGCTCACGGTTCGAACCCGCGTCCTCCTGCGTCGTAATGCTATGCCTGCAACTTTCGGCGATAGTGGCCCATCACATCAAACAGAAACTAGTTATTTAGTTTTAGTTGTGACTGTCTGTTACTACCGCCGAAAGGTGTTAGACTTTTTGTCAAGTATCACACCAATCTGTTTGGAAAAAGTAATCCAATTAACTCGTTTAAAGTTAAAATATGAATCATTCTGTTTTCCTTTCTTTTCAGGCCCAAAGCTGATGTAAGTATACTTGCTTGTCAATGTATTTGTTAAGTCACGATTTCGTTTGGATAGCCTCGCATATATATAAGCTCAAGAAATACTGACGCCGACGAATTTACTTGTCGGTCGTGTCTTTCGTCCAACACTGTAGATACTATTTTCGTTTCGTAAACTCGTTAATGATTAGAACGCAACTGGGTTTGCGTAAGCCGTTACTTTGGTTAATAAATGCGTCGCTAGTGCAAATTGAGCTGTGTTTATTCTGAGTACCGCGTTCTTCTTCCTTATAGGAGTATCCACGTGAGAATTACATTCAAGTACAGTTTTAGTTTGGTCAAAGATGTTTTACAGTCATTTAAACAGTGAGTAAACTTTCTTGAAGTCTCTTTTTAAGTCCTCGAAGCTTAAGGGCCGGTTGTTTAATCATTTTTTTACGTAATCTGAGTTTTACAACAATCTGATCTGATCTGATCTGCTAATCGCCCTTTCTCGCAGTCGGAGACTGAATTACTAAGGGCGCAGCTCAGCGAGGTCGGGCCGAAGGAGCTGTGCTGCCGGCTAGGCGCTCGGCCCCTGAACACGACCCATGTTTGACCTCGGAGCACAGCACCACAGCCTGATGGAATAGGCCGGGAGTCGATTTTGAGGAGGGAGGAAAACCGGAGTACCCGGAAAATAAACCTACGGAGTCAGATTGAGATCGACTGAAACTCAGCCCACATACGACCCGAGGCCAGAGTTGAACCTGGGTCACAGAGGTGGGAGGCACGGTTGATGACCACTAAACCACCATGACTCCAATCAGTTTACATTGAGAACTTTTTTAGGAAAGAGTTGCTTTAAGTAGATAACTGCTTTTCTCGTAGAGGAGCAGGAATGGCGTAGTGGTGAGAGCTCTCCGGGTATTGGAAATTTTCCCTCTCTTCTAAAACCATACTACGATTTGACACGAGTTGATGACACCTAAGCTTTTTTTGGACACAATAAAGAACCTTTGTTTTCTAGAAACGGCTTCAATAAACATAACTTGGAACGCGGTCACTGTTTTGTTAAAGCACTGGCAAAACCCTTTTGGAATTACCGGCCTTAGTTTCCAAATGGACTCAGTTGATAACATTTTTTCCCATTTCCCCAATCGGGACTCAGACAATTTTACAATTATATGAACGTCTCGTTGCTTGGTTGATTCTTCCCTTCACATTTAACCGGGTTTATGGTTATTGATGGTCTCTGTCATTTCAGTGTTACAGTTTTCACTCTCAAAAGACATAACGAATCGAATGTTGTTCAGCGTTGTCTGCACTCTTATCGAGAACGATATTCGTCATCACAGTGGTCAAAATGAGGCGATTTGTTTTTTGCCGCCATATTCAACGCTAAAGAAAATGTTTATTTCAGATTGTGACCAAGATCATGACATGGCAAGGGCTAACAGCGAAACCGTTGGTTATAAAATGAATTTCAGAGTCCAATCATTATTTAAGAAGGCGTAGAGAAACTCAACAAATAATGTTCATCAATAATTAATTTTGGTTGTCAATTCTTCAAACCATAGGTCTCTACAGGGTCAATTGATCACCATGTTCAAGTTGACGGATAGTCAACTCCAAGGCCTTCAGGTATTGATGAAGTTTTACATCAATGCAGTTATTTTTAAAATGTGAAAGAACCCCCTCCCCTCCCCTCCCCCCAGACAATTCACCAATGGCGCATTTAGCGCGATAGGTGATATGCAACCAATCTCTGGCGACACAGAGAAAAATGTTGAAATGTACAAATGCTGGTGTTTTCGTCCACCCACTCGGCGGAAATGACGCAAGTGAAGACTCACCAATAATAGTGCTCGGAATAGACCAGTTTCGTATTCTAGAAGTTGGGTTGGATCGAGCATGAAATGGACGCTAATTGGGGGGAATCTTTTCACATACAAATTATTTCCCCCTCGTTCGCCTTCGAGTAGCGATCCTACCCGGCCTGCTCCAAAAACTGTGGAAAAGGCAAAGTGATTGGAATTATTTGCGCAAGGCATTTAACACATTTCAGAACAGTTTTTTCTTTTTTTTTGTCAAGGTTCGAGAAGGCAGCATTGTGGTTGCATTTAGGGTTTTGCCTTCCACTGAGGGACGAGACCTGTCTGAATTCACTGGTGACATCACCGCTAAGGTATGAAATATTATTTGAATTTCCTTTTGATATTACGTTCGTCAGTTGACAGCTGAGAATATCAAAGCGGATTATGATTTCTGTATCCTCTTTTAGGCTCGCAAGCTCCAGTTAGTTATCCGTTTCAGTGGATTGACCATGATTGCTGATCCTGATGTCATGTTGGCTTCGCCATTGTACATCAAAGATTCGAAGACTGTTGGCAAACAACAAGACGAGAGCTCGAACGAACAGGGCGTATCCAAGACGGGCGTTGCGTTCATAGCTGTACTTTGCACTTTAGCTGTTGTAGCAGTGGCGTTAGTAGTATATGTGGTGAGTATATGACCAAACGTTTCTTAAGCGTTCGACTGAGGTATCGTTCGGTCAGAACTTAATTAAAGCAACGGCCTCTGGCTGATCCCGAATTGAGCGCAGTCCTTGTGAAGGGTCGCCTTTGTGTAACCGTTCAAGACCAAATCTGCTTCAAACTTCTAACATGCGCAGAAGAGCAGAAAGTCCATAATTCGCGGAGTTCATGGTTCGGAACCAGTGATAGATTGCGGCCTATAGTGACAAATATTTACACATGAATGCGAGGCAACTCTGTCTATTCTTGAATAACGCAAAATTTAGCTGGCTTTGTATTAAACCATTAACTGTGCTAACTCAATTTTTATTGTTTTCCAGTTAATTAAAAAAAAGCGAAATAATTCTGCTTCTGGGGAAAAAGTGAGTACTGTTTTTAATTTTCTTAACAACGATTATGTTGAACTAGTGTCTGCTAGCTTTTCTGAGGAACTACTTTAGGAAACGAGAATTCAAATAAACTCGACTCTTTACTCGGACAAATTGGGGGTGGGGAAACTTCGTGGATGAGAGAAGAGAAGCAACAAACTCGACGTACATCAACTGCTTGCGGAAAGTTATTGCTTACGAAATGTGTCACCCACTGGAACAAAAGGACCCTTTGTTTTAACAACCGACGAGGTTCAGATTGGGATAGCAATAACAATTTGTGACGCCACAAATGTCTTTGCTGTAAAACGACCGAGCTTTGCCCTGTTGGTGATTAACTTGTAACTCCTTTGTCCCATAGCTGTACCTTTTGTCTTAAAAAGCGGAGGTGCTGCCCAATTGTTCGTCTGACATGCTCGCTCCTGTGTCCTCTAGGCAAGCTTTATTTATCGAGAGGGAAACGCCGAAATGAACACCTCGCTCACAGAAGCCTGATTCTGGATTCTTCTCGCACGACTTGTCTTCAGATGATTGATTGATAATTATGGTCTATAAAGCGTGATAAAAACCAATGAACTTTGCCCGATCAAACAAGCCTTCAGCCAATCATGATGTAAAACGACCGCACGCGGCCGACGCCAAGGGCGGGAAAATGGACGATGAAGCGAGAGCCTATCATTAAAGCAATCGTCATCCACTCTTAATAATGCACTGGAAATAGCTATATCTGACAGTGTTTCTTGAAGTCCTCTTGTACGACTTGCGGACAGGATTGATTTTACTGGTGTAAAGCACAAGAACGTTTTAATGTAGAATCTTAAAATAGGTCATTACTCAGCATGGATGAGTACAAGACAACGACAAACCCGAGAAAGGAATTGTCACACTGACTTATGGGTGTTTTGTTCCTACAAGGAAATCTATTTTATAGTGAAATAGCAACATATTTTTTAAATAAAAGTGATTCACGAACATTTCATTTTAGTTGTTTCGTATTTGCTAGCTGAAGTATGCCGGCCGACTCTCTTTTTGAGTTTACACCCCAAATTCGCAACGAAGGCAGAACAATTCTATATACCTTTCAAACTCTTTGAGCTTTTGGGCTACGAATGAGATCTGGACGAGCTTCGCATACAGCTTTTACCATTTACGTTGAAGGAGGGACTGTCCATTGGGGCGGGACTGGCAAAATCTTCCAATCGAATGCCTTTTTTTAGTAGTTGAAGGAGTTAAACGTCACGTAACAGACCAAGATGTTTTTATTTCGTTAACAAAAAAAGCATTTTCGTTCAAAGGTACAATCCTTCGGGAGTGCCTTCGTTTTTCCTGTACAGAACGTTCTCCTTCGACTTCTTGAAATCTTCATTGGTCACTTTCATTCTTCTCTCTCGCAAAGCCATCAAGCCCGCCTCTGTACAGATTGCCTGTTAAGTCGAAATACCGTTCTCACATCAGTATAACTGAAAAGTAGGCAAAACTGTCGAACGCGAAGAATAAAGAACGCGAGGGGGTGGGCTTAGCGCAAAAGCGTCGGAAGTCCCTGTTTCCCCACGCAACGCGCGGAGAGAATCGACTAGCGAGACCGTCAGCTTAATTACTCCGCTGCAGTTAGAGAGAGAACTTTTCAACGCAGCCGCGCCTGACGAGACCGAAAAAAGATGTCTCTAATTGCACCTTCCTTGGCGATAAAGGTGTGGTCTTGCGTGAGATTCCGGCCAATGAGTAATGATTTGTCTAAGTATGACAGAAAGTTAACGATCAATATGCACGCTAACATTTCGCCAACACCGATCCACAATTACTTTTCGCAAAGACTAGGAAAAGATAATTTTGCTATTGATGGTTTCAGACTGTACCTTGATATCTGCCCCTGACAAATCGTCCTTTGCCATTACGTACTCCTCTAGATTCACGTCTTCTGCGAGTGTCATTCGTCCAGTGTGGATGGTAAAAATCCGGCGCTTGGTTTTTTCATCGGGAAGAGGAAATTCAATCTTGCGATCGATACGACCTGAGATACATGTATGTTTTATTAGAATCTAATGTTTGCTTGTGTAGCATCGCCACGTATTATATAACGTGACAGCGAAAAATAAATTAGAATGAAAACCGCTCGTGCTGAGCGATTCAAGGTATTGCTTCTGTGCATTTCCTGGCATTCCCGTTGACGATCTGCTTGCTGAAGTAAAGGAAATCCGCATTTAAAGTTTAAAAGTCAAATTTTTTAATTTATTAAACTTCGTTCAGCTTTTGCAAAGTGGTGCCACACGGGTAAGAGCTACGATTAAAAAAGCATTAAATCTCGGCATTTAACGTCGTTGCCTACCAGAAGGCGTCAAAGAAATTTACCAGATGTAAAACGAGCGTCAAGGGCAATCGGAGTTCTCCCTCCCATCCCGTCCCTATGTGTAAGGTCTCCCTAATATCTCGTCCCTAGTGGGCTTTAGGTGGCTGGAACCAGTTTTCACCACTTTTAGGAGACCTTATTATTAGAGGCCTTCTGATTATTAGAAGCCAATTCAGAGCTACCTTAAATTTTTCGAAAATTTAAGGTAGCTCTGAATTGGCTTCCATGATTTTTCAAAAACTTTGCTCATAGTTCTATCTTAGATTGCTAATTACTTTTCTCCAAAAAAAAAATGAGGGTCACCGAGTTCATTTTTGAGATAAAATATAGGGTGTTTGGGAGGGCTTTCATGTTGCCATGGTAACCAATTACGTCACAATAGTGGGCACATTTTGTTAAGCAATATAATTGGTGTTGCATATGGTACCATAACATTGCTGTTACGTGATACAGTGTTGTAATCACAACCCTTCTAATGAGGAGGTCTCTTAAAAGTAGTGAAGCTGGTTCCATCCGCTTCACCTTGCAACTCTGTAGAAAGCCAGACAAAAAAATTATAAAGACGACGGAAACCCTCATTGTTTCATATGAGATCGCGTTACCTGGCCTGATGAGAGCTGGATCAAGAGTCTCAATTCTGTTAGTTGCCATTATAACCTAAATGAATAAAACGTTTGGAAATTAAGAATATAGGCCATGTTCATTTTAAAGCTAGGTCAACTTTGTTACATAACCCCGAACTGGATTGTAGAAAGTGCTGGATCAGTTTTTTCATCCAGCTGGCCTGCAAGAACTTGGCAAGGTTAACTTACACGTAATGCGCCCGTGCGCACCATGGAAACGGCAAAGGCGCGAGAGCTTTCCACGACCGGTGAAGCTACGAGTGAAATACTCGTTTTCGCCACTCCGCAGCAAAAGATACAACCGTAGCTGACGCTAAGGCGCGCTGAAACTCCGCAGGCTTTATTCAGCCACAAACGAAGCTTCCCGGCCTTGCACACATCGTCTTTTAATAGGCCATTTCCGAGATCATGTCTGTCTGCCATTTCCTGAAATCATGTGCGAAGTTTTTGTGATGTTAATCAGTTCGCCATTAAATATGAATAAAGACTAATTTTCATAAGAAAAACTTCGCACTTTGACTCGCTTTGAAGAGGAGGGAGACATGAACTTTCAATATTCTTATTACAAGTATTACCTTAACATCTCCCTTGGAGTCAAAGCCATCCAACTGGTTTAAGAGCTCCAACATGGTGCGCTGGATTTCTCGTTCACCACCAGAATTGGACTCGTACCTGCAATTGTTCAAATAATTTAAGTCTAGACCATTCAGTTGATCTCACTTATCACATGCTTACCTTGGACCTGTCATTTACTTATGTCATCTTTTTAAGGCTTTTGAAACAAAACATTTGCAGACTTTTAAAGAAGCGACGAATAACTTTTGATTGGCTGATTTCGAGACGTGCACTCATTAGTTAATTTTTCACCTGTATTTTTTCACTTTGAGGAGAGCTAATGCGGATGGGTTGGTATTTGTCGTTTCAGTTAATTTGAAAGTGCCAGTGACTATTTGTCATCAGCTTAAATATACATTTATTTCATTCATCAATTCTATTTTATCGCACGATCAAAATGCTACGCGACATAAAATCTTATTTGTTCTCTAATCACTCTGAAGTGAAACGAGAAGAATGACAAATATAGGAACATTTACAGAAAGGGTTGAAGAGACCTAGAAACTGCGAGAAAACTTCCATTTGAGGTGCAGGCTATATCCTCGCACCTACCAAGACAATTTAAAAGCCCACCTTCAACCGACAGGCATTGCGTGCCGTGGAACAATTTTCATATATGAAAATTTCATTTATTTATGTATTTCAAGATTTGTACATATAGAATATATACAGGTGTTGGAACAAAAGGATATAGCATCCCCTACAAGGTTCAAAGGTGAAATTCATCCAATCACATCGCTAAGATAAGCAACGTGAATTTCCATAACAAAAACAAACGGTCGAAAAGCCTGTCGCTTGAAGGTGGGTCTTTAGGTAACAGCCCACTTTCGATAGATTAAAATTCAGTCCCAAACAAAAGGCATCATCTCAATGCTCTGGGGAATAAACTCATACAAATCCTTATAATTATTTAGTCCCCAGAGCCTCGAGATGATGCCTTTTGTTTGGGACTGAATTTTATATATCGAAAGTGGGCTATTAGGAGCGAGCAAATAGTGACCTTCAGACGACCACTAGTACAAATGTTTTGTATTGAGGAAGTGCATTACGCCGAAAGAACGAAATTTTTCGAAATGCGCGTGCTCAGAACTGAGAACTCGTAGTCGTCCTCGTACTCCACTCTGAACAGCCGTATTTTGTGTTGGACGAATGCATCTCTTTAAGCGAAAGGTCTGGAGCGAGGGTGAAAACGAAGAGTGAGACTGGGGAGAGACGAGCCTCACATGCCCTATGGGCGTGTCGCGCAAGGCGCGCGAGAATTAGAAAACCGACTGTTTTGCAGTCTAATCTCAAGGTCACTAATGTCAACTTGACAGAATTGTTTTCGCAGACAGAATATTAATTTCCCTCAGCGAGAGCTGCAGGCCACAACTATAATTAGACACCTAAAAATTTCAGGTGGCTTGAACGAGATTCGAACCCATGACCCCTGCGATGTTCTTGTGGAATTTTGTCGGGGCTCTTTTGGAGACTTGTCGAGCTCTGGGGATTTTTTTCACCTGAAAAACAGATGTACACGAAGCGCAACTTAACGCGTTACCTTTTTGTTCCAACAGCATCAATCTCATCAATGAACACAATTGAGGGTGCGTGCTCCTCGGCCACTCGAAACATTTCTCTGACTAATTTGGGGCCATCTCCCTGAAAGGGTCCAGTACAAAAATTCACTACTTCTTCAACACAAATTTGTATAGAAAATCAATTTGGAAATAATTTGCACAAGTGGCTTCTTCAAAAAGTATCAAAATTGCATGAGCGCGTTGGGCTCATGATATTTGAGCTTTTTGAAAAACACACGAGTGCAAATTATCTCCAAATTGAACGAGAAAAGTCGCATGATTACTTAATAATAATAACAATAATAATACATAATAAAATTACAGCGCAACTTCCAGTTCGGAAGTGACACACGCTACAAATGTACAAGTTCATGCTCATGTGTCATGCCACCAAAACAAAAGATTTGATTGGTTCTTACCAAACCCTATTGTTTATTAGCCAATCAAAACCGTGAATTCTGTGAGTAAACTGCACTTGAATTAACTACTTTTGCACTGAATAAACTTTTTTGCACTGCGTTTACAAAAAACTGCATTGCTCTCAGCCAATCAGAATCAAGTAATTTTGTTATGTATATTATTTGAATAATAATCTTTTATTACTATAATTACATACACACACATAATATTCCTATTAACCTGAAACAAATGAATTTCTATAGGAAAATCCAACCAAAAGAAAGGCAAACTAAAAAAAAGTGGCCAATGCATATTTTATCCTCTCCGTCCTAAGGTAATATAGTAATACACAACAAAAATACCTTAACCATAATATGGTTCTTAGTAAACACCATGTGTCATTACTGTTTGATCTCCATTTATGCAAACTCGTTTTCTGGTTACTGACTCAAGGATAAAAATAGCATGAAATAATCCCCTCTAAAACAGAAGCATGATACTACTGGTAATACATGTAGGAAGATGAAGGAGCCCAGGAGCCTATTTGTGGAAAGGCGTATTAACAGGTCAAGTTATTTTTCGAATGATTTTCCCGCGAAACCACCTCCATGTAAAAAGGCCCTAAAAACAGCTTGATCTGTGAAAATGCCATTACGGCTCCTAGTTATGGGCTTCTGGAAGCTGATAATGATGATGATGATGATGATGATCATAAAAACAAAAGCATAGCACAATAAAGTTGCAAATTGGAAAGAGCCAATCAGTTAGCTATTTAGAAAAGGCGATGGAGTTGATGATGAGCCCAGCACAGACAGATCTACATGGCGGTCAGACAGGGATTCAACTCGGATCAGCCAAATGAAAATAAAATGAACCTAACCCCACTGGACCATGACTGTGGCTTTAAGCTTTTGTTTGGTTTGATCCCAGGTGTTCTTGTCAAGGGCACTAGATCTTTCTACGCAGATATACGGTAAATTAACTTTGGCCTGGGTATCTTACCAGATATTTTTGTATTAACTCCGATCCAACAACTCGAAGAAATGTGGCAGCTGTTTGATTGGCCACAGCCTTGGCCAATAACGTCTTTCCTAAAATTCAATCACAAAAATTTACACCAAGATTAAGAGAGAACTCAGTATTCAATGTTTGCACTGCGGCTTAGGGTGTGCAAAGAAAGCACTTTTAGCCTGGAGCAAGGGAAATGTAATATATTCTACTCGTGTGTCGCTAGAGGGAGAAGCCCACAAATTCACAGAGGTTGACTGAATAATCTATTATTGGAATAATAGATTATTCAATCAATAGAACAAAACGGCTAACTCAATTTTGTACCCAATTCAAATCTCCCAGGTTTAAGATTCTTTGTGTCTTACTATTTGCATTATAATGTAGCATTCACATTAAAATCATATGGAAATACCTGGAACAAAACGTTTTATTCCTACAGGGTTGAACTGGGTACAACATTGAGTTCTGAAATGTGGTTTTATCAAATGCCATGAAAGATTTGGAGAGCCTTTTGTCAGAGCGAATGACAAAATAACGATGCTCTGACGAAGGGCTTTCCAAATCTTTCATCATGGTAATTCGACCTTTATCAACTCATTTGATGAAACCAAATTTCCTTGTTTTACTCTCCCACCGACGCAGCACCACAGTTTCTTTAAAAATTAGTTATCACCCCACGGATGGTGATAATGTTTGAAAGTAAATAGAAACTAAGCCGTAAATGCCTGTACTGTAGGGATCGGCAAATGCAAAAAGGACGCAGACTACCGCATTAAAGTCCTCATCATCGCTTCATCTTGACATAACCCTGACGGACAGGGAATTTAAAGCAAAATGCAAGATCTGAGCCTTTACTAAGCAATCAAGATTAATTTCTAAAGATATTGTGATGCACCAGTGTCTGAGTAAAGTGCAAATAAAAAATGAATAAATGACTAAATGAATTTTTAGAAGGAAATTTATCACCATAGAGTGAATGGGAAGCTGACATTTTTGAGGGTGGATTTTGTACATCAGAGCAAATCACGCAACTGTGGGCTGTGAAGGGTTGAACTTCTTATATCAAAAGAACCTCAAGCTAAAACAAGTGACAAGTGAGCATCACTGTCACATTAACACAATGTAAACTAAGTAGTGGGATTACCAGTAATTTATTTATCACTGTACCTGTTCCAGGAGGACCATATAATATCACTCCTTTGGGTGGTTTTATTCCCATTTCTTCATAGAGCTCTGGGTGAGTTAGAGGAAGCTCCACAGATTCCTAGCAAAATGAAAATAGATTCACCATTTCTATATTGAATAATATATTATATAGATTTAGCAAAGCTCAAAAGCAGAGCTCCAGGATGTTCCACACCAAGGATGTCTAATATCAAAGATGGAGGCTGTAAACGGCTGCCATGTTGGGCATATAATTATTAGGATATTAATAAATTATAATTTTATTAGGCAACTTTGTCAAGCGTACATGCCCACGAGCAATTTACGGTATACCGCTAGCTATGATTGTCATATGGATACCATATTTTCTTACCAATGGTGCTCCGTGTGCACGCTGTTGGTGTGTGGAGCTCTGCCATAACTATCACTGTCTTTGCCTTACTGTACCAATACTGTATGTGTCAACGTGGTACAGCTGTACTTGCAAACACCTTTGATACAGCTGCTGCTTTTTAGAAATAGGGCGACTTTCGTATGACCTTGAAAAAGTGTGCGCAATTTGTTTCACAGACCAATGTTTGGCAAGATTAAAACAAAGGTTCTCCTTATTCTCGCCAAAGAATCTCCTAATATGGGCAGTAAACAGTTTGACTACCTATTAATCACATTACTGCATTTCAAACGACGTCAAAGGGAAACTCTCCAGAAAGCACCATGGAGAGATGACGTTGTTTGCTTTGATCTGCATTCACTAAGCCAATGAAAATTCTCACTCGTTTGTTTTTGTTCGATAAGCCAAAGTTTTCCAATTCTTGTTTACGTTGTTTACATTTATTTTTCAAGGTCATATGAAAGTTGCTCCAGTGCAAAGTGGCACTGCTTAAGTTGTTCAATTAACTGCAATGATCTTTCATCATTATATGTTATCGTTTAGAATATACATGTAGATAATTTTGTTGCAAACAAAAGAGCCTTACTTGCACATGTTCATGTTCATAATTAACTTATTTATGAACAACTTATCAATTTTAAGATTCTCAGCAACTTTCTCCACAAAAATGTTCTCCTGGAGAAAAAGAAATTGAACAAACACAAAACAAGCCAAACTATAGTGCGGTCAAAATGATAATGAACAAGTACCTTAATTTCTTGTATTTGTTGATCCAGTCCACCAATGTCAGCATAGGATTCCTGTGGTGCTTTTTCAAGTTTCATGACAGTTACCATAGGATCAGCATCATCAGAGAGTACACCAACAACAGCATGCACCTGAATCAAAGCCAAGACCCTGCAGCATCACTCCAAAGCACGTGTATTCTTGTGTACAGACATATTCTAACTTCTAAGTATATATGTTGCCGGTAAAATCCGTTTTCAGGTTGAATCCGTTTTTACCCAGGCTAAACTGATGATCCTCATTTTACCTTGGTTCTGAATACGCACTCAGATGAATTGAAGAAACATTTTTTGGGTCTAAATTAAGCCTGGAGAAAATTAGGGTCAGGTTAGGATTAGTTTTGGTTATGATACGTGAATATCAATTGACTTATTACACAAAAGTACATAATAAAATTAAAGCACTGTGATGGGTTAAGCATGTTCGTCATTGTGGTGTATTGGTGAAGATGCAGGACCACAGATCTGGAGGATCCGAGTTCGAGTACCGGTGAGTGCACATACAGTGTGTACAGTACAGTTCTTTGATCTCTTACTATGTTGTAATGTCGATAACTGCACAATGAATACAGAAACCGATAAGATAATATAAATCATTGAGATGATGTGTTGAGATTGGTAAGACAGTGCTTGAGGGAAGGTGGAGGTGTTTTCAGTCCTTTTTGGAGGATTGATAGCTGCTTTAATATTCAACCTATAGGTAAAATGAGGATCACCAATTTAACCTAGGTAAAAACGGATACAACCTGAAAACGGATTTGACCTACAACATAATTATATATTAATTTTAAATACACAGGAAATTTCACAGGAAAATCAGTCCACTAGTTATTGTGCATCTGGGAAACAAAGCAGGAACATTGGAAAAAGGGAATGCTCACACCAGTTTGCCAACATTACTCCCCAATGATAGGTGTACTTTTAAGATCCTTGCTATAAAAGGAACATTTCCAACGCTACATCTCTGTAAACAAACCTTGTGATTTAGCAGCACAGTGCAGCCTGGTTCAAGCATGTCTTTGTCAACAAATGACAAAATGCTAACATAATGTTCTGAACCAACAGATGTTGAGACAATTGCATGGTTGTCATCTATGATCTCCTCTAACGTTCCCACCGACATTGGAGTGCCTCTCAGGTCATCAACCTTCGACCTCTCTTCCTAAAAGAGAGCCATTTAATATTAAACCTTGTTGCACACTAAATGGTGCAAATTTTATAAGCCTTTTAAACTGAACCAGCCCCCATTGACAAGTGAAACATGAAAATGTGTCATTCTCATGAGGGAAAGGGCTCATCTTTAAGACAAACCAGGTCAAGCATAATTGCCCAGTTTCAAACAGTTTATATGACAGACTTTTCTTTATTTACTCAATCAAAACATTGTGGTTTTGTAAGATAAAAACAACCAAGAAAAAGTCCATACCATTTTTATTCTATGCCTTTCAACCTTTCAAACATCGGAATTTTCACTTCTGGTTGGGTAAAAAGGAGACTGGGAATAGCAGGCTAGTTACATTAATACCGGAAACTTTAGGGATAGAGATTTTGTTCTTTTGTCTTATGCATTATTGCAACCACACACATTGTCCAACACATCTCAGAAGCAGTTTCAGTAACTTCTCAATCTAGAAAAAGGAAAATTCAGGCCCTGGAAGAACTTCATTCTCATTGGTATTGACATCACAGTTCTGCTATCTCCAGTCTTCTTGCTAGACTAGGTGCAATTTTGTACCCTACCGGAACTGAAACATTTCCAATTCTTAAAAGGCTAAAAGGTACTGCAGGAAAATCAGTGTGGACGTTTTAAAATTGTTTTTATCTCAGAAACCATCATGTTTCTAATGAGTAAATAAAGAAAAACCTCACATATAAACCTAAATTGATGGATCTTTTTAAGTGAACCTGTGATCAAAAAATTCGCTTCCTTTTTTTCCTTCAGATTTTTAAAGTTTGTTCGCTTAACACCTGACTAGCAAAATTTTAAGCTTTGATTTTTATCCAAAGGCTGTTTGCTTTGAGTGCAACTTTTGGATTTCACAGTCCACCATTACTCAAGTTCAAAACTGACTGATTGGACCTCAGAAGGTTGGATCCAGGGAAAAGTGACGTCAAAGGCTCTCTAGCTTAGCAACGCCTGGAATAAGGGACTACCAAGTCTCGGAAAAAAAATTATGGCAAAGGAAAAAACAGAAAGAGAAAACGGTAATTAAAACAAGCGCTACATGGCAGAGGTAAAATTTGGATGAAAAATAGAGAAAATGAATAATAAATTGTTATTCAAGGCTGCTGCCTAAAAAAATGGTCCAGGGGACCCTTTGGGCTCCCAACCTTAAAAGTTAGTAGGCCGAGCTCAGAATTAGTTTATTAACCCATATCTTGTTTTTTCATTGTTTAATCTCCAGCTGGGATGAAATTTACACGAAAGTGAGGATGAATCACCTTGTGATAAGTTAGGCGTCCGTTCGGGCTACTTGTTCAGAAATTTGGTCGCCCGCACTCGCAAATAAGGCGCCCCAGGCGACCGGGCGACCGTTAGGCAGCAGCCTTGGTTACTGCTTAATAAATTCACTCACTTAGAAGATCATTTAATTTAAAATTCTTGCCTCATTTTTTTCTTCCTGTGGTTTAAGCCTTTCTTGATTTTGTATAAACTCTTCCTCAAGCAGAAGAAAGTCTTTTATCCTTTCCAGTTTCAACATTTTAAGCCTACAATTTCTGTGCGGTGTCACTGATCAAAGAAACAAGAAGAAAAAAATTAATGGGACATTGCAGCGAGGAACATGTGACATAAAGGTAAAGTCAGCTTACAGGCCCTAGTGGCCCATCAAGCCCGAGCTTATCCCCGGTTTCTGTAGCATGAAGCGACTAAGAGTATTTCTACTCCCCCCGGATGGGATGCTAGTCCATCGCAGGGTTACCCCCAGCATTTCGCTGGTACCCATTTACATACCTGGGTGGAGAGAGGTACCGAGGGAGTAAAGTGCCTTGCCCAAGAACACAACACAATGTCCCCGGCCAGGTCCCGAACCCGGACCATTTGCTCCGAAGTCGAGCACACTAACCATGAGGCCACAGCGCCTCCCACAATATGTAACATACACATAGTAAATTACTTCCATGAACAGGATTTAGACAAAAGAAGATTAACAACAACTGCAACTAAAACATCACTTTACAATCAAGATTCACAGAGACTACCATAAGTTTTTCACTGGCAATTGTTTTTTAACATCTCGTTCAGATGTTGTAACAATGATTTTATGGGCAAACTATCTTATTCATGGACTTGTACGACTGCTTTTATGGGTATAACAGAGGTCAAAGGAGTCACCATTGCTTATGTTGCCTTCAAAACATAACATTAATTTCCTTTTCTTTCCCCATTGATGTTACCGAAAAAATGGTTGAAAGTCACTGCACATACAGCACAATAAATAATTCTTCATCAAACAAAGTATGAATTTGTGGCATTGCTCTTGCCATATAGCTACAACTGTTGTAATAAATAACACACTTCCTCATACATTAGCTACAACAAAAACAATGAAAATAAAATGATAGCACCTCTTACAAAGTGCTAACACTCAAAACACAACCTTTTGATGGCCACTTTTCCTTAACAACTGGGATGATACCATCCTCTCACAAGTCAAATCTCTGCTCTTAATTTTTATTCAGTACCTTGAGGCAGTTTATTAGCAGCATCTGGGCCTTTAGATTTCTTCTGTTTTTTTCCTACTCTTGTAGGGATTGGAGGCTCGTACTTCTTCTTCTTATCCTAAGAATGTGACATTAAAAGCTAAATAATGTAACTATACAAAGCAATACAAAACAAGAAATTCAACATTTTAAATACCTTGTCTCCTTTCTTGTCACCTCCAGGCCCTCCACTTCCAGACTGATTCTGACCCTATGTCAAACATTTCAACACTTAGCATTTGCAAGCTAATTACAAAAGTTTTTTTTTTATCCTGATTTTCTTAGATCAGTTTACATTGAGTGGAATTTTATGGTGAACTGATTACAATTTTCTAGTCTCTGGGTTGGGATCATCTTTTAGAGCAAGTTTCAATCGAGTATCGTAAAACCATAATTACTTTGGCCAATCAAAAAGGACGGAGACAATCCAGTAAACCAATCAAAACTCGAGGTGATTACACGTAGCTGACACAAAGGGGCAGGAAAATGTGCATGCATGAGACACGATTGGTTTGGGTTTCACTTCTGATTGGTTGAAAAGTGGCGGGAGAACTTTGAACCAATCAATGAGAGAAGTAATGCAAAACCAAAAGCAATTCACTAATTACTTTTGACACTCAATTGAAAATAGCTCTATATACAGGACCTGAAATAATTAATATCCATACAACAAAAGAACAAGCCCAATAATTATAACTGCCTAATCAGATATTTCTAATCCATACAACAGTGGTTCTTTTCTCTTGCGCCACATTAGTCCGCTATCTGAAAGTCTTTCCCTGGGTTGTGACCCCCTCAAGGAGTAATATTTATATTCTAGCAGGAATAAATTGCAGCAATTTGTTGTAGAAAACATGCGATCACTTTGCACTGAAATACAACTGTAACCACTGGTCACGGGCGTCTTTCAGCACATCTCCCAAGAGGCACTAAAGCAAACAGTTTGTTCATAAAGGTGTACATGTACCCAAGGGATGGTTCAAGAGCTACTAGATCTCCACCATCCCTTTGTAACCAAACCTATACACAAATGGGAATGTAACCCCTCAATATGAATGCCAAGATCGAAGGCATCCACTTAAGCCGCCCTGCAGACACCCTATCTGGAGATTGAATTGAAATTTCCTTAGTACTCATGTATAGTAAGGATAAATTATTAATAATTTTATAAGGCAAAATGTTGACATATCCGTACATCATGTGCGGTCGTGCAAAAATATCACAGTTTCCTGGCAAAACTGGAAATGATTTTCACTTGCTTTCAGTAATTCATAACACACTGTAACGAGAAGCACCAAAATGTTGACATATCCGTACATCATGTGCGGTTGTGCAAAAATATCACAGTTTGCTGGCAAAACTGGAAATGATTTTCACTTCCTTTAAGTAATTCATAACACACTGTAACGAGAAGCACCAAAAATATAAAGATTCGGGCCAAAAGCACAGAAAATTCAGCCTTACCATTCTCCTTGTTCAACGTTTCGTTCTTCTCGTTTTAGACTACACCGCGGGCGCGCTTAACACACCAAATCATGCGTTATTGGTGCTGACTCACCATTTGGCCCCAGTACTTCGCATCGTTGGCTCGATGAGAACGGGGCAAAAGCCCCTGTAGATTAGAATAGAATACCTGCCGAATAGAATCTGGAGATTTTGTTTTTCATCTGGGCCCCACATCCCCCTTTCCCCCTCTCACGATCAACCCGCCCACTCCTCCCTCGCCCTTCCACAGGAAAAGAAACGCAGCCACCCACTATAGCCCAGCCAATAAATTTTTTCCGCGTTTTGAATAATTAGCGGAAAAATATGCTCTCGTCGTTATCTTGGGGCCGTGCGGCCTCCAGTTAGCACACGATAGCAAAAACTGTGTCATGTATTCTATTGTTGTTTCACATGGGTTAGGTGGTGTTAGGGAATTTAGACGAGAGCAAGAGAAATCTACCGCCACAGAGCCTTGAACGGGAAATTTGCGGGAAATCAGGGAACTTATGTCGAGCATTTTTATTGGTCAAACGGAGATCCAATCAAGCAATCGGTCACATGGCCGTGATAACAAACGTTAATAAAGAAACCATTTCGTCAACGTGTGATTAGCTCAGTACTCAGAGATGAAGAAATGCATAAGAAACGATGAAACGAGTTTGAAAAGAAATCAAAATTCTTTTAACTTGGGAATGCCATTTCAATAGAAAGCTCAAAGTCGTTTTTATCCGGGAGATTTGATGACCCGTTTGGGAGACCGGGAGATTCGTTCCGTATCCGGGAGAGTGGGCATAAGTGCACTCTGGGTCTTAAAAGTGTTGACTTTGTAATGACATCTCCGAATGGTTAGACTCTCTAGTCTTCTCCAACAAGGACGATAAACCGTAGAGCCCCGTGTCACAACCCTTCAATGTAAAAGAACCCAAATACTATTCGCCTCCTAAGCTCCTCGTTGGTAAATAACCTATATATATGACTAGAAA
>NC_090880.1:19982783-20017783 GCF_036669935.1 Montipora foliosa
CGAACAACTCCCATATCAAACATATGTCACGGCATTTTTACAAAGCGATCTATTTTCAGACTACCTTTACCGCAAAAAACAAAGGCAGTTCCCGTTCGATGTGGCTATGACGTCAAGTTATGTTCTTGTGATTGGTCATCGGCCTCCTGCGGGAGTCTCATATGCGTGAAATTCAATCTAAAAGTAAGTCGAAGGCAGGCAAAAATTAACGATAAAAGCCGACGTTTCGTTGTCTTCATGACGCAATTGTCAAGGAGAAATAAAAATTACAAAGTTTGCGGCAAGGTGTAACAAGAAATTAGCATGCAGTGTTTGAAGCTAATTATATAAATACTTTTGCGGGAATTGAATCGCTTTGCACGTTCAGAGTGGGTTTTAGGTCTCTGATGAAAAGCATTTCATTCACCAAACAATCGAACTTATTTCTACACTTTTTCAGAACGCTAAAACTCCTCAGTAGGTCTTTCGGGACTTCGCCGTGCTGTTCGTGGTAGTGTTTATATACTGAAGATGCCTTTTGTCTGCGCGTATAGCCCACATAACCCGCATCACACAGGTCACATTGAAAACGATGAACGACGCGTTGTTGGTTGACGATCTGCGGCTTGGTTTCGCGTACTTTAAGATCTTGGTCAATTTTGCGGCTAACGAATACTGGCTGGACAGTTGTCTGCACCTTTATGCTGAGATTCTTGAGCTCTTTCATAACATAATTTGCCGATTCCTGTTTTTTAAACGGTATGACCACACGAACAATGGCTCTTGGTTCCTTGGGCGTCTGTGAGGGCTGTTTATCAACGATTCTTGATACAGGTAAGACGGTGTAATGGTTGAATTTATCAAGCGTTCCGCGTATTTAAGGTGTGCGAAAACTTTCTTTAGGCGACCACACGCTTCAGAGAAATAGGCCCAGGAGAAAGATAATCGGTGTGCGCGATCAAGCATAGTTGTCAGTAAGCTCCGTTTGTAGGGATTGTCTACATGGCTTTGATAATGTAATAGTAGACCTGTGTTTTTTGGTTTCAAATAAACCTTGGTTTCAATCCGAGGTGCATGGTTGAGTAATTCGGTGCCAAGGAAAGGAAGCTTGCCGTTCTTTTCCACCTCAATGGTGAATTTGACCGAAGTGTGGGCGCTTTTGAGGGTATGCAGGAAAGTAGTTGCTGTTGCCTGATTTAGCAAAACGCCGTGACAGGAAAAAAAGGCTTTTGTTCGCTCCTAGACGTGGCCTCCTGTGCAAACGTAGTTGCGCGGGGATGAGTTTTTAACTGCGATGTTTTACCGCGTTAGGGGACCAAAGGCAAGATGCGTACTCTAAGACGGGTCTAACTCACTTCATATACAATAGGTCTGTAGTTGGTACGTCAGACGATATCTTGACCTTTGGGGTGCAGGGATGGCGCAGTGGTGAGAGCACTCGCCTTCCACCAATGTGGCCCGGGTTCGATTCCCAGACTCGGCGTCATACATTGTATGTGGGTTGAGTTTGTTGGTTCTCTACTATGCACCGAGAGGTTTTCTCCGGGTACTCCGGTTTCCCCTCTCCTCAAAAATCAAAATTTGACTTGATTTGCGTTAATTGTTAATTTCAGTTTACAGTGTCCCCAATTAGTGCTCCAGCGCTAGAACGACTAGACACTTAAATAAAGTTCCTTTCCTTTCTTGCAGACCGAGAACTCGGTTTCCTTTAACGCTCAGTTCCTAAATTTGAGTGGCCCGTGACAGCTAACCTGTGTCAGGCAGCCCAAGATCCGAGGTTACAGGAACAGCCACTAGATTATGGTCACACCTGGTTATTGTGCTGGGACCTCTGTTACTGTGCTGAGACTCTGAAAGTTTCCAAGCTTACAGAAAATGGTTTGAAATACCAACAACTTGGGTTAAATATAAATAAAAATGTCGGCGAACGAGGTGAGCCAGGTGGAATTAAGCAACTCAGCCTTTGAGGCAATTTGAAGGTTCAAGTATACTGGCATAAGAACTGTTTCACTGCCACTTCACCAAACATGGACAAAAAATAACCAAATTGGTTTTCCTTGTAAAAGTGAAAAAAATGGAAGGACTTAAGTAAAATGGAAAAAAAATGGAGAACAGGAACTTCATCCTAAACCCATGAAAACAGCACAAACTGAACTCAAAGAAAACCAATTGTGAACATTTTATTTTACAATTCTGCTACCATTTGTTGTGTGTTTATACATATAGAGATGAAATAGATGAATTAATATGTTAACATGTTTAACAACAATATGTTCAACACTGTTTGGTCATTAAGTATTACCCTAATTACGACAGTTGCTAAACAAAATAACAATACAACCACCGCAAATGGTCTAATAAACGCCCATTCTGTTATCAACATCTCGTATTTATTGGAAGCTCCGGTGAGATAGTCATTCTATGATAGACGCACCTTTCTTTTAAGCGTCTCGTATCTTACTAGCGCCCTCTCCCCAAAAGGGGGCTATTCATTAGACATTGGAATTAAAAGTGTCCCATGTTAGCAAGGCAGACCTTCATATTCCTCATATTTTTCTATCCACGAGTTGGTCACAATGCCTTTCAAGTTCTTCTCTGACCAGTATGTCTTGGGGAAATTTGCGCATTTAAGTTGCATAACCGTTGTTTAAGACACGGAAAAAGAATAAGCGCGTCTTATCTAATAAAGCGGCTCCCTACTCCTTCAAAGTAAGGAAATTAAGCAAACGACCTCACCCGGACGTTTATTTGATCTTTTGTGGTTAGTAAGATTAGGTCTTAGGAATATATCCAGATTAGCTCAAAAAAAATGTGAAGTGTTTCCCGTACAATCACTACAGCATAAACTGTCCTTGGCAAAAACAAAAACAAATAAAACAAAAAACAGAAACAAAAGCGCAATTCAAAGGGACGGCGCTGACACTAAAGAAAAACTTCCCATTCAACATTTATCACGAAAGAGATATCCCTCGAGCAAACTACCATCTGGGCATGGTGTGATGCCACTTGGAAAGAGCAAACGAAGCCTCGAGATGTGTGGAAAAGAAGGTAGTCTGACAGTGTTAAGAATGCGCCGTGGTTACTTAGCGACCAAACTGTGCGGGTCTCATTAAAAGACAGTGGATTTGCTGTAAAAGCATGCGCAGGACACACCGGTCTCAGGTCAGTTAGCACACCAGCAAGCATGCATTTTGAACAGCGACTTCCCTGAATGTGAACGACGGTTGAATCAAAGCGAGTTTCGATCCAGGACGGTGGTCTCTTTCCCTTCCAACGAAAGGAAAGAGGCCTCTTTCTAACAAGGAAGACTACTTGCCACTCTAACGATATAAATTTATCAAAATTGCTAATTTTCAGAATTATTTTTGAGCCCGACGCAGTAACACTAACTTCTACATGGACGGGTTTTGTACTTTGATTCGATAGATTTTAAATATTCATTCCTAACATACTCTTTGGCTTTTGATGAAACAGAATGTGATGGCAATGTGGAATAATTTCATGCATGGAAACCTTTTACATAAAAAAATACACAAGTTGGCTCGACGTTTTAAACTTTCGATGTGTGTTCCGTCTGCGAAAAGCTCCAAACAGACATCCCTCAAATCACGTGATTAGATGAACCATTCTAGAATAATTACTACCATAGCTAATCAGAGGGCTGGATTGACAATGCAATAGTTTACTTCCATACTATTCTTAAAGTGCCCCTGTGATAAAATAGAATAACGTCCTCTTTCTCTTTAGATTTTGAAAGTGTGTTTGCTTAACACCTGACGGGCAAAAATTTCAGCTTTGATTTTTGTCCAAAGGCCGTTTACTTCGAGCGTAATTTTTATATTTCCCGGTCCGCCATTACTCACGGTCAAAACTGACCGATTGGACCTCAGAGAGTTGGATCCAGGGAAAAGTGACGTCAAAGGCTCACAAGCTTAAAATTTCAGCGTGTGAATGCAGCTTATTATAGATGCAAAACGCGAGTTTAAAAGTCTGAAAGCCCAAGACGCCCGTGCTGCATATTAATAGACCTTTTCGGCTTGTACATTTTGTTTTCCCAATACAGATCATGTGCTAATACTCAGGAGGTTTAGTCTTTTGTTTTGTTCATTAAAATGAGGGCATGCAAGCATGAATATGCCTGCATGCACTCTTTTTAATGAACAAAACAAAGGACCAAGCCTCCTGAGTATTATCACATGATCGGTATTGGGAAAACAAAATGTACAAGCCGAAAAGGTCTATTCTGCGGCGTACACACGCATTTTGACGTCATTTTCTCCTCGACCCAGCTCTCTCGAGAACTTCAAGTTAGTAATGGCGGACCATTAAAAAAGGAAGTTCCAGTTAAAACAAACAGGTGTTTTTTTTAAACCAAGGCTTAAAACTTAGGTCGCTTAGTGTTTAGCTACCTTAGTTTTCAAATCCAAAGAAAAATAAGAATTGATATTTTGGTCACAAGGGCACTTTAAACTTCTTCTAATAACCTGTTTTCACACGGCCCACAAGGAAAAATTCTTAAAAGGAGTAATTTTACTAGGTGACGCACGTTGATATTCTTAACCTGCGAAAGATCCTTAGTTGCTAGTGTGAAAAACTAACATCTTAATCCATGCCACTTGTTCCACGAAATTCAATTGTCCAGCTGATATTTGGACAAAGTTCACCGAAATCGCGAGATTTCTTGTTTCACAGCTGCAAGAGAAGCAAAAGAAATATTATTCATTTGGTTAGAGCATTTACATTACATGTATACCTCAAGGTAGGTTTACAAATCTGATTTTTTTAATCTGTAAAATTAACCAGACAGGTGACGAGTGGGACTCGTGCTTGGGTTGCCATGGTTACCTCTTGCCACTTGCTCGCCCTGCTTGGGGTCTCATTTGCTGTCGGGTACATACAGTGTACCCTCAACAGTGAACATTTCACAGCTATGAATTTTCTCCAAAAAGTGTTTCGTTTACTGCTAAATTTTACAACGAATGTGTTGGCTAATTAGCACTTTTGTCACTAAATTATCACTTATTTCCCTGGTTATGCGCAAAATCGTACATTAACGTAAGGGTAAATAATAACGCCATCAAAGATTCCACTTGAAATGATGCGAGTTGGGGCCAAAGCCAGTTAAAACGGACTGTATAAAGGCGTCCGCAAACGAGAAGATGTTGCGGAAACATCGTTGAGGAGGCAAATGTTTCCCCTTTTGCTTGAATTTGTTGTTTACACTTCGTTCATTAACATAAGAGTTTGCTTACAGAAGGATTCATGCTATTTTCAATGTTAATTTTCTTTCATCGTTTTGCCCATAAACTCACCATCGATTATTTCCCTTTTTACAGCATCCAATTCTTGTCTAAATTCCGCAAGAAGTACCTGCAGAAAGATACAAGAATTATACAAAACCAGGCCTTCAACGCTTCAACCCACGGTGGGTGACTGAGTGTCATGGAGAAAATAATCAATTAGTTAGTTATCGTTTTGTTCATTTTCTTATTTCACCTCTTTGCTCTCTTTTAAAGAAGTGACAGACTTTCGTAGGTTCTAACAACAAAAAAGAGCTAAAAGTCTGGAAGAATGAATAAGAAAAATTTTACAGTACTCCTCATAAGTAAGTTACCAGATCGCGTCATGTTTCCAGTGCCACGCGGATCGCGTCGCGCGTTACGCGAAGCGTGAGAGTAGGTGAAGCGTAAATTCTTGTAAGCATTATAACCAGACCATAAACAAAAAAAAAAATCCGTACTGATTTCAGCTCCTCCAACTGATCATTGCTTAACGTTGTTTCACCCCTGCTGTTCTTCCTAAAAAATAAAAAATAAAACACCTTGGATCAAACTTAAGGTTGGAAACAGGGATTACAGGGGAAACAAGTGTACAAAGAGGTCTCGTATTTGACGGATAGACCAGGACATTTCAAGCAACAGTATAGATTGCCACAAATGATTTCATTAAGACCTGGAACAAGGTGTCAACAATTTGGGACATTTTTAAAAGGACCTTATGCTCTATACACTCTGCGTGTACTTGACATCATTAACCACTGAAGACTAGTTTTACACAAGAGTGCCTCCATGATTAGTGGAGTGCCAGCCTGACTTGACAAGGTTAAAATACTTAGTTCTCTTATTACTGCACGCAGTTGTAGATTTTAACAAAATCAAACATTTCATTAATATACATTCACGAAGATGACAATCAAGACACATGCAGTATTATGTTTGGGTCACATGTAGTACCCCTCTAAGTTCTGATACAGTTCAGATGCAACCTTAATGTCATGATTCCTATTCTGTATGACAATTTGAATCATAGTTTTCCGGTATACCCTGTATTCCTACTACAGTCGACTCCCGATAACTCGAACCTTCGAGGGAAATCGAAAAAGGTTCGAGTTATCGGGAGTTGGGCATTTAATGAAAGGAAAATCAGCCCGTTTTGCGAAGACAATTTTCTATTTTTTGCGTGCCGATAAGAAGAACGACTGTACTGTTGTGGTGACTGGCAAGGCAATTAACCGTGGAGATGGGGAAGGGAAGCAAGTGCCATACACACTGAACTTCAAGGGACACAGAAAATGGATTGACATTTTAAAGAAGGAGTTAATCGGCAAAGATTAATGCAATCTGAACTACGTACCCTAAACGGACTGACCTCTAGAATACTTGGCTGCTTAAAAATAAATTCAATGTTTTGTTCTACAGTACTATATTTTTTGACTTGTCACGTCTTGACAAACGTGGTTCGAGTTATCGAGAGTGAAATTATATAGAAAATGACCTGAAGAGAAATGGAAATTACTTCGAGTAGGCGGGAGGTTCGAGTTATCGAGGGTAAAATTACAACAAATGTATGATCGAAATCCACGGGAAATCGATTTTGGTTCGAGTTAGCGCGAGGTTCGAGTTAGCGAGGGTTCGAGTTATCGGGAGTCGACTGTATGTCACATATTCACTTTGGTCATAATTATTGTATCTATTGTTATTACAATACCTAGTTACTCCATTATTTGTTGCTTTTGCTGGAGTCAAGAAGTTTGCTTTGGCATTGTTGTTACCAAATGCTGGTGCTGGTGGTGGAGCGCTGACAGAGGAGCGGCTATTTACTAAAGAGAAAAGTTCCATGTTTCCTTGTTAATGCATAAAATCAACACATGGACAACAGCACATTTTCAAATGTCTTTGAGCCACCAAGGTGAGGGGTGTAAAACTGCAGGTTGCCGGTCATTGTCTCGCAATGGCTGAAACAACCCAAACCTTTACAAATGCTAACATTAGGCCCAAACGCTATGCTTTAGATCATGTTTAAGCCTAAGGTTAGCATTTTTGTGTTCAACATTTGGATTGTTTAAGTTATGGTAAAACAATGTCCTGCAACCAACACTTTATATCTTCCAGCCACCAAAGTTCGCTCAAATGCAAGTGTCAGGGGATGGGTGGAATTGAGGCTACACTAAATGGAAGACAACATAGAGTTTCCCTTATGTGTACTACCTACTAACTATTTTCAACAATAGGCACAAGGTTAGAGAAAGAGTTATACTTTGAGGCTCAGGATGAGATTTGTTTTTACCGTATATCTACTTGAGAGGAAGGGATAAAGGGGACTTTCTGGCTGTTAGCACCATTTTTGTTGAAGGGTACCAAGGGTTATCGCCTTCCCATGAAAAATAATGGTCTTTGTCTTTGATACTCACCAGGACCTGTTTTTGATTCTGCTTCCTCTTTAACAGGCTGAGAAAACATAAAACAAGTAGAAATGAAGGCTTTATTTCTGAGGAAAACAGAGGAATAGGGACCAGTGTACTACAAGTTGATCAGAACCTGTTTTTTTAGGGGTTAATTAACTGACATTTTCAGAAATCAATATTCTTAAAAAGTGCTCCAATACAAAAAAAAAAAAACAAGAAATTCTCAGCCACATGCATTATATAACAACTAAGACCTTTTCACTTCATTTGCCACTCAAAAAAATGTTTCAAAAACAAAAATAATCTTCTCACATATGTGAGATGCATTTAGTCCAATCAAGGAGTGCCTGGATAGCCACCTCCACCTCCAGCAATTTGACATTATGACATCCCAACTGCTCCTTCAACCAATTTATCCAAAAAAGAACATTGTATATGCAAAATTCCCTGATAGCTACTGTACTGTTACTATAATCATATTTCTCTGTAGTTCCTTTATTTTGGAAGGTAAACACTTTTTTTACATTATTTGGATATTGTTGTTTTTGCACACTTTGCTGGATCTTTCAGTTGATAAGCTTTAACTTTCCAGCCAGATAGATTGTGTTAAACTTTCATCAAGGAGCATGTGATAAACAGAAGTGGACCCCACACCCATTTCTGCTTTCTTGACATTATCTCAGAAATGGAAACCGTCAAACAACAAATTTGCTAGTTTTATGACATTTCAACCACCACATGCCATCCTTGGTGTCATTAAAAGAGTTGTAATTGAAATTTCATAATTCGGGGGGTGTCATGAACTTTCCATGACGGCACACGTGAGCCCAGCTAGTGCTTACCTCCACGTCTCTTCCTTCTTCTTTGGCTTTTCTGTAGCACAAGAAGAGTCAAAATAATGCAATATTAAAAAGTCAATTATCTTACATATATAAAACGTAGCACTCATGTCTCACATTACAAGACTTTGCACAGTCAATTTTGATAATTCTATGAAAATGCCCCATGAAGTCTAAATATCAACTATGTATTTATAACACACTCCATTCTAAGTCAAGGCCTTTATGTTCTCCTTGAAGAGAGAGAGAGAAAATAGGACACTTTAAGATGCTTTTCAAATCAGTGCATATCTCGTGCTTTGAATGCAGGTCATACTTCATCTGCAGGGCCGCAGCCAGTATAAGGGGATTCAAGGCACTTGCCTGAGAGAGTGTCTAATCGGCGTGGGTGCGTGGGTCCCTAACCCTAACCATAACCCTTTTTTTAAATCAACGACTGGAAATTTTCGAAACAGACAAGACCTAAGACCTAAGACAAATTTGGACCGAGCTCTGACGGAGCTAATATATATTTTTATCTTCAAACAAACACGACCCACCTACCCACAACCCACCCACCCATGCGATTTAGCCACACCCCTTGCCTGAGTGTCATTTCCTTGTAATTTTTTTTTAAAGTAATGCAGGCTCCCAGTGCTGTCTTTAAATGTAGGCATCAAAAACACCCTATAAATTATACCTACGAATAGAATTTAACCATGGTCATGATCTGAACCATAGTAGAAAAGTCAATCTTCCTGATTTGAAAACTAAACCTCACACATAAGAGGACCTTTACAAGTCTAAAGACAAAAACATAAAGGCAGAAGCAAAAACAGGAAAGAGGACATTAATTTTACCTAGGTGATGCAAGTAAAATAAAAAAGACAAAGTGGGAGCTAGTTTGCTGTCATCTTAGTTTTTATTTTTTTTAAGTTTCAAGTTTCTTTACACTCATTTCAGTTCATTCATCTTATTCAAACTATTTTACGTAGACTGGAAGTTTGGTGACAGAATAATAACTACTGAGATGAACAGAGTTTATATCCTTCTGTTTTCCACATACAGTAACTCAACAATAATCACTACTGATTCCATACTGGAGATTTGAGAAAAACATGTACCAAGCTACTTATTATTAAAACAGTTGGAGTGGTTTATACCTAGCATGTGAATAGGCTCTTCAGTTCTTTGTGGCAGTGTGAGTCACATGAACAGCAAAGAGGATTAAGCTCTGCTGCTCACATGGGAATCAGTCACAGCTTTGCAACTCGCATGACCTCAACTGAAGAGCCTGCTTGCAAGATAGGGGATATCATGGTTGAGTGGGTAAGTGCGTAAAAACGTCAACTTAATATCTCAAGCAAGGCAAAAAAAAATCACATAGATAAAAAAAATAGGCATGAGTGAAATACACAGGTAAATACACAGGTAATGTAGCTCAGTGGTCAAGGGATCACAGTCAAATAGGAGGACTTTGTTGGAGCAAGAAAATTCTCAAAGGGGTATTTTCATAGCAAAGTTGTCCTTGGAAATATTTTTTAGTGTACATTAGATAAAACCCATAGCATTGCACTTAACTCACATGAATAACATTCTTAACGACCCCAGGTGATAATATCCAAAGAATTTTAATATGACTTTCATATGATGTATTCATTAATAATAATGAATACAAAATAATTAAAAATTAATAATTACTATTAATTTTAATGCTCTCCCTCCTAAAAGTGACAATCATAAGTTCTACTCTGTCTTCTGCCAAACGATTAAATTAAATTCCAGACCTCTTTGGAGTAAAAAAGGGTCTAAGCTTGCCACACCATGTCAATTTTTAATCCATTTTGATCCCCTCCATCATTAGAGCTCATGACAAGAAATACCTTGAGTGTGCTAATACGTTGTATGGTTCACAGTAAAGAAAATGTAGCATTGTTTTTGGTCTCCATAAAGAACAAAGAACAAAGATGTTTATAAGTCATTTAACACAAAAAAAGATGACACCATCCCTCAAATTTAAATGTTGATATTGCAATCTTTTTTGTGAACTGACTTGTTATTATTTTGTGGATGAAACTTGCTTTTTGTGTTTGGCAAAACTGTTTTTGAGACAGCTTAGTGTTCGAAATGTCAGTGCACTATAGTGATTTCACTTATGATAAATAATAATTATTTATACAACCATTATAACCAGTTTGGCACCCTAGTGATGGCATGTGACTGATCACATTATAATTGTGTCACTTTTAGCCTGCTGTAATTTTTGCTTTACAAAGATGTTTCGATTCATTTTGTTGAGGTATTAAAGGAGACGTGGTTTTCCAGTGGATGTGGGGGTTGACCCATTGACTTCTTAACCCCACCACCCTTCCCCCATTGATGTGTACAATCATCTGGCATTAAACAAAGTAGTAACTGTAAGTCTCACTACTTGGAGTCAATGGGTTAATAGGCCATTTCCGAGTTGATGCCTACCTCTTCTTCAAACCGAGTCTAAGTGCAACGTTTTTTTGATGGTAATTAGTTCTAATTTACATAAGAACTAATTTTCATAAGAAAAACTTCAAACATACATGTAGACACGCCTTGAAGAGGAGGCAGGCATGAACTCGGAAATGACCTATTGGCTTTCCGCGATTCTGGAAATTACCAGACAGACATGGGGTTTGTCGTGATACAAACCTGGCAGCAAGCTTTCTTGCCATTTCTTCCATCATATTCATTCCTCCCCCTCCTCCAATACCTTTTCCTCCTCGACTTGCTGAATTTGACCTTTCAGTTCTTGGAGTTTCATTGTCAGCCTGGGTAAAAAAAATTGGAACATGACCCCATGCTTGTGTCAACTTGGTACTGGTACTTTTCACTTCTTTCTCTACATTGCTATTACACACTTCTCACATTGTCCATGAAGAACCTTGATACTGGACCTAATTCTCCTGAAGTTCTTGTAGCACAGTGGGTAGAGAATCTGACTACAATGTTCTCTTTTTCTGTATCTTCATTCAGTTTCATAATTCCCCTCCCCTCCTCTCCCCTTTCTATTCAGTCTTGCATTTGAAATTACTGTACATTGTGTATCTGCCAAATCTTAACAAAAAGAAACCTCACCTTGGAGGCTTTTTTAAGTTTAGCTGCAGCAATCTGATCAGCCAAAGACCCCCCTCCGCCACTTGAAGGAGGAGGTGGAGGAGGTGCTGGTGGTGCTGGCGGTGCTGGTGGTGGTCCACCACCTCCACCTCCAGGAAGAGGAGGTGCAGAAGGAGGAGCTGGAGGGGCAGGGGGAGCTGGGGGAGCTGGAGGAGCTGGAGGAGCAGGTGGTGGTGTAGGTACAGAAGAAGCTGACGGGATATCTGTCAAAAGATAAGCAAAGTACGTTTTTTTAATACGAGTAAGGTAGTGTTCCTAATAAGGTTAGAAGGCAGGGTACCCACAGGGAATCTGATGGGGTCAAGCAGGGCTTAGTATCAGTGGTTCTCTTTGCATTTTTTTTTGCGGATCGTCATCTCTTTCCCAATCAGTTTTTGGCCCCACACCTGTCTCCTATGCAACAATGCAGCTCAAGCCCAAAGAGATTTGTACATGTACATGTACCTTGAGCTATTTTCAAGTAAATTTTATTTCCTGAGTGTTATGTTTCCTAACTTTAACCCTGATTACTCGTGACAAGCTTCTTTATATAATGTGGGGCAGGGTTAGCAGTAAAATACAATAAAGCATTTTGAAATCCACTTAAACTTCTTTTTCAAAGCATGCCTGAGTGTGAAGCCTGTCTAGCCTGCATTATAGTTTTTACTCATATTAAAAGTAGAAGTAGTCACCACAAAAGAAGTCGCACTTGAACTGATATTGAAACTGCCAGTGAAGTAAACTTGGAAATAGCACGTGCAAAATTTACATTTACCAATATGCAGAAATAGTTGACAATAAGGTCACCTTTAGCCAACAGTTGTCAGCAGAAGCATGCATGCATCATATAGATCTTTTGTGCTCACACTTTGAATAGGAGAACCTTTGTTTACATTTTTGGTTCATTAGCATAAGCCCAATGTTTGCTAATCTATCAGCCAAAAAACCATTCCTGAATAATGAAAGTCCATTGCATAATTATTAACAAGCTATGTCTGAAACATTGAGTCCAATATAAATTTTACCAGATAATCTGAGTAATGATGCGAAATTTTACAAAGAATGACAGTCTCGGTCATTAGCGCTTTTGCCACCCAAGATGGCTAATAATTCACTGGTTATCAAAGCCACAAGGCTTAAAATTTAATTAAGTTTTACATGTTCTTTCATCTTTTGAAGTCGATTTGTGACTAGCATGATGCCTCCTATCTACAAAATGTAAATAATGACAAAGATTCGCCTGTACACCTTACTTGGAAGGCCTTGTTCACACATATCCAGATATTCTTGAATCCGTAACTTTTTCTTTCTGGATTAGAAAATGTTCCCATCCACACATAGTGTATTCAAATCGAATTTGCAGGTTCACATGTATCTGAAACATATCTGGATTCACTCCAGTTCTCAGGACTTCTCAAGGAAACAGAGGTAACAAAGGAAACAGAGCATGCGCCATAAAGTGCACAAATTTTACTAATATTGCCCTCGGCCCCTATCTTGAGAATTGATTTCAAGGTAAGAAACTGGGCTTGATCTTGTTACGTCACCTGGATTGAAAAATTTCCGGATTTAGCATCCACACAATTCGGATTCATAGCAGATTAAAAAATATCCACTGTGGAGAGCACATTGAAAAAGTTGCGGATTCGCCAGCGAATTTGCTGGATACATGTGGATGGAAGGCGTACGCGAAAAGAGAAAGTTGCGGTTTCAAGAGTATCTGTATAAGTGTGGACAGGGCCTAAATGTAGATTAATTGCAGTGACAGGTACCTGCATTATGCACTGCATGCCAGCCACAGCAGGATCAAGCAATCTTAATTTAGAGCCAGGGTGTCTTCCCACAGAGAGAGGAGTAGTTAATTATTGATGTGATTAAGGCAATGAATGAAAACAGAAGCTCATCACCTTGAAGCATTTTACTCTGGTTCAGAGCTGGGGATTTTTTAGTCTAAAAATTTCCTTATTTGGATGTAACGTGGCTCATGCTTTTTTCTGAGCGTGCAGCTTCGGTCATGTGCTTCTGATGAAAACCATAACAAAAAATTAAAACAGAAGGTTAACACAACACATACTCCCATCACATTTAATATAACAAATTATAGTAAACAATTGACTCACTTTGTGTGATTGGCTGCGGTGCAGGAGATGGTGTCAAAGAAACTGTACTTGACTGTAAGACAACAGTTTATAAGTGCATTACTATAATACTGATCATTTTAACCCTCCCCAAAAAAGACACTTAAAAGATTTTACTCCTTAATGGGACAACCCTTATGGGGTAAAGGGTTAACCACCATTAAGTCCATTCTAAAAACTATAACGCTCATTAATTTTAAAAGTTCTGAACAACTGTTGAGCACCTACACATGTACATATATCTTTAGTATCCCCAAGTTTCTAAGCATATAATGACATATTAATTTTACCACCACTTACATGTATCAAATTGCAAGAATGCCAAGGGTAAAGGTCCTTCTTTTACAGGATGGGGGGGGGGGGGGGGGGGAACGTGACAGTGAACTAGAGTTACAGGCACTGATAAACTTGTGGCCCTTGGTGTGCACCTTTTACCTCCCCCTTCCTCTGTCAATATTCCATTTTAGGGGAATTCAAAGCCACAGCTACACGGATCAGAGGAAAGTCAAAACAGATGTCAACTGAATGAGATGGGGATTGAACTGGCCAACTCCAGCTCAGAAGGCGTGCACTAACTGACTGAGCTATGTCTGTCTCTGTGAAAACTTGCTGACAATTTTTTTGTTGGCAACTGAACCGATTTTTATTGGCATAGCTCCCACAAATCTCCTACTACAATCCCGGACAAAAATCATCAACACTTTCCGCAAGTTTCGTCCTTTAGGACCATAACTATAACAAAGGCTCAACAACACCCCTTCCCCTTCCCAGCCCAAGACTATTTTGTTTATGAAGAAGAGGAAATAACCAAGCTACTGTATCTCTCAAAATTGTTCGGGGGGAAAAAGAGATCTGCAACAACAAGATTTACTTCATGGAAATCATAATTAATTGTTTAGATATGGAGAAGGAAGTAAATATTGTCTCAACAATTTTGTCTAGGATTGCAGCTCAGAGGTAGAGATACTAATAATCAGAAATTCATGGGTTATTATTGTCTTTGTTAATTTAAAGGAAAGTCAAACCTGGAAATCTGGAGTTCAGGAGTCAATGGGTTAAGGTGACTGGAGAATTTGGTCCTTTTCGAGAAATTTTACCACAGATGAGATGAAAAACCATTAATTTGTACCCATTACTAATTTTTGTCCGTAGTTCAGAACACAAATACTTGAATTTCATTTGTCGAGACCTTGTGATTCTGGGGGTTGACATCTTCAACTCTACATCCCTTCCAATTATTTTAGCAGAGAAATCACTCCTTATTCACTATTTTTAGTTCAGTTTTACAGTTAACTTTTCATCATTTTATTAATGGAATGAAGACCATTAACCATTAAATGAAGAACCGTTTAAAGTACCAGTATTTGTGAAAAAAGGCATCAGTTGTGTGTACACTGGAGCCACCTTTATTGCAAAGAAACCAAACACTAAACACTAGCCTTACATGTAATGTAAGTGGGCCAAAATGATAATCTAACAATTGCCTAGACTTACCGTAATTAGTGATGGTAACTGGCCCAAATTAAGGGAAATAACTACTAACAATGATCATTGGACACATTTCTACACTGTAAGTCATTATTTGGCTGTGTTATTCAGTTTCCTATCCATTTCTGTAAGGAGAATTGCAGTGTTATGAAGTGTTACATGCAAACAGTGCTAGTAGAATGTTGCTTACATTTGGGCTATCCCTGTCTCTTGAGTCATACTGATTATGGTAGGTGCGGTCTGGTCCAGCAGAAGGTACCCTGCCACGAGAATACTGGTCACGTTCATCGTAATGTGCATGTGATGACATTTCTTCAATTTCATGTCCTCTGCCATTGCTCATGTGTGAAGGTGGTATGAAGTGTTGTTGCTGCTGTTGCTGTATTGTTGGTTGGGATGGGATTGAGGCTGAGGTAAAAATAAGATAACTTGTAAGGATTCAGTGTACACAAGATACATAGGCCATTTATGAAATCATTTTGGCCTTTTACAAAGGAAGTTCAAGTGCGAATGTTAGTCTTGATAATGATGAGTTTTAAGAATGAAAGAAATGTACAGTTATTATTTAAAGTGAAAGTTATAGATGAGAGACAGATTAAGTGATCCTTGCATTTATCTCGACAATTTGCACAATAATTATTACCGGTATTACAGTGTGTGACTTATCAGGGTTTCCACTCATCTGTAACTAAAAAATTCCCTGACTTTTCGCTGACCTCCAAACAATAATTTTCACTGACCTTAAATTAGTTGAATAATCACATTTGCTTCGGCTTCTTTTGAAGGCCATCAATAATTTTTCTCTCTGTTTTCGATCTCTTTGTGCTTTTCACAGAATTTTGTGTGCAAAATCTAATGAACTGCTTAAAATTCTCTAACTTTTCACTGACTTTGACTGAGTATAAAAGATTAATAATTATATTCCCCTAACTTTTTACAGAATTCCCAGACTTTTCCCTGACCTTGGAAAATTTAATTTGTTTTTCCAGATTTTTCCTTGACCGTGGCAATGCTATCTTATAGACGCCTAAAAAATCCAGGCAGCTTTAACTTGATTAATACCCATGATCTCTGCAATGCCGATGCAATGCTCATGTGTTTTATCTGCTTCTGTTTGAAAAAAAATAGATACCGTAGCCCACTGAATTTTTCAGGCGTCTAGCAGACAATAATTATCACTGCTTTAAAAGCCCACATTCACCCTACAGGCATTGCGTTCCGTGGAACAATATTATTTACATATGAGAGAATCCGTCAAAGCTGAAATTCATCCAGTCAGATCGCTACAATAAGCAATGCAAATTTAAATAACAAAAACAAACAGTTGAAAAGCCTGACAGTTGAAGGTGGGCCTTTATCTTAATTGTCCAGACAAATGCATGGATCAGTTCTATCTTTCATGGGTTTTAATAAGAATCATTATACATTGTACTCAATACTGTATCGTAAATGTTTATTCTTAACAATCTACAGTTCATTCTAAGAACCATACAACGTACAGATTATTCAAAAATCTGTATCTCAACAATAAAGAGAAGAATCTGCTTCAATGGCGATTTCCATTGACTTTGTATAAAAAGAGTTAGTTATTTTTCTGCTTGATTTCTGTAAAACAATAACAAAGGCCCCCCTCACCAAAAATCAGTATACAGATGATTCCAACTGGCTGTAAGCTGTGCTCCAAGGTCATACATGGACAATATAGCGAGAGAGTTGAAAACACTGACCCCTAGTAGTATTCTGATGTGGTCTATGCGTGCACCTTGCATGTGCTCATAGTTATATTCGGCTCGGTGTAGGGGGCTCACATTTCCTAGTGTCTCCTCCTTCTTCTCCCCCTTCATTGTATTAATACATGTACATGTAATCGCCCCTGTTCTTCCAGTTCAATAAGAGGGACGCTATGGCTGTTGCTACAGTGTAGGTTTGGCAGGCAGAGCTTGTGACTAGGTTGTGGGTAGTGCAGGCTCTTGAACTGGGAGTTCCAACTTCTTGGTTTTGGGGTCGGCAGTTCCAGTCCCAATGTTCCCCGGCACCCAACCACCATGTGCGAATTGCATGTAGGTGTCAATTACCAATATCACAATAACTACATCAAACAATAATTATTTTATATCATGTTTTTTTTTTAAAGTGTGATAATTTTATCATGAAAATAAAATTTATCAAAAACAAAATTGAATGATATTCACACACTGTACATGTATCATGAAAACGAGCACTGTCTAGAGAAAACATCTGGATAATCTAACATTCCTAAAATTAGTATGTGTAATCAAATGGCGACGAGTGAAATAAGGAAATAATTTCACACGCGTTTTGTCAAAATTCTGATAATTTCCCGAGCCTTTAGGCAAGGGAAATTATCAGAATTTTGACAAAACACAAGTGAAATTATTTCCTAATTTCACGAGAAAACCATTTGATTACCTTTTAAGGTCGTGGGTGACAAATTATGCTCACAACCATAATTGTAAAATCCCTCGAGTACTTTATCCAACTGCTCGGGAAGAATCATCTCCAGGTTTTTCTCAAGGCTATTTTCGTCACACCACTTAATTGTGGTTAATTGTGCTCTTTCACGTATTTAAGTTTTCTGCCGCTTCTTTTAATTTCGTAACTTCTTCAAAGGTCACTGTCTTAAATGTCGACACCATCTTGGCTCTGATCGAGATACAAGAGTTGTTACCATAGCAATTTTGTAATTTCACATGTGAAATTATAAATTAACGCTGCAATTTCGCACCTAAATTAAGGAGTAATTTGTCACCCATGACATTAAGGCTCAAATCTACTAATTGAGGACCTACCAGGAACACCACTTCTGAGGCCTTCCAACGCAGTGAAGACAGCTTGCCCAAACACTTGGGCATCCTCTTTGCTGGGAAAATTCAAACCATAGACTTGCCTTTGATCTCTCCATTGGTGAAATGTTGGTGTAGCTTCATTATATTTCAATCCCTTTGCCAATGCACAGTTTATAACCACCTGTAAACAAGTTTACAGCAGTGAGCGAATAAGTACCAGTATTTCAAACTAAAAAAAATTAAAATGTCCAATTCTCAGTTGATAAAGAATACAATAACTCTTTCTGTAACAAGGACAGGTAGTTGTGTGTACATTAATTTTTCAGGCTATTTGGAGTATTGCAGAACAGTTGAGGTGATTTCATTCTTACACTAGATGTGTGAATGTACACTGTACTGTAATTGCTTGATAAGGGAAGCCGGATTGGTGCATTGGTCAAAGCCTGGAAAGGGTGGTATTTACTTTGCAAATGGTTTAATCTTGTGATACCAGCAGGTTGTTGAGAATTGATAACACATGGAGGTGGTTCAGGTATATCGCCCCTCTGGCAGGAGCAAGAGTTGGAAGCCCAACCCTCTAGGGGGGTATGTGGGCATGTACCTACCACTTCTTTCAAAATTTAAGAGTACTGGAAATGCCCTAGCCAGTGTATTCAGGGGGTATAAATTTCCCACCAGAATGATAATAAAGAACATTACTTTTTAATCTTTATTCAAATGAGCCTATGCATACTAAAAGTTCTTTTGGACAATGCCGTCAAAGTGAGGGGTTCCTAAAAATATTTATACCTTCATTAATTAATTAATTAATTAATTAACAAGCTTTTGAAATTACATGTAGTGTTTTGAGCCTTACAATTGTCCACATGAGTGTTGTCCTGAAAATGATTGTTTTTCGCTGGCTCATCACATCAACGACGAGAGTGTTTATACCATCTACTGACATCACACAAATCACTTGACTTCAATTCAGGTTGTGAAAACATCAGTCAATGTCACCAAAACAGTCTTTCTCAGGACTACACGTACTGTCCACTCACCTGGATGATCATACTTTACTTAGTTAAGATTTGGAAAGCTGTAAATTATAGATAACAAAGAAAGCGGCCAAAAGATGGCTGATTATATGGCTGTTTCCATCAGATACTGGTCATTATTAACAGTCCTCTCATTTGGCACAACTGAACGTTTGTCAACATACCGATTGATCTTGTACTTTTCTACCAACTATTCTGTATGTGTTATGCCTGGGATTATGGTAAACTTGGATCCTGGAGAGTCCTTGTGAGCCACCAGAATGTTCCCATTCCTTTCTTTCATTATTGTAGAGCATTACAGATGCTCGCGCCTGGGCAACAGATTGCTCACTGTAAAAGAAGAAAGTACCCTCTGAAACTCGTGACAGTACATGTACGTGCATGACCAATTCAGAAAATTATGAAGTATATTAATTTACATGTACTTTTAGGTATTCAGACTCTTAAACTTGTGATCTCCACATTATTATAAATATACCCACAAATTCATTTTAAAGGGGACACGAGTGGACATGAGTGGACCTAGATTTTGTGAAACCGTTCTTCCCTGAAGTGATGGACCCCGTAGTCTGGAATTAGAGTAAAATTTATGAGTATCACTCTTAAGAGGGAAAGAGTAATTAAACTGGTGGTAAAAAGACATTATTTTCTTCTTGATTCAGCTCTCTAAAATGCAACTGTTCAGTTTTGAAGAGTAGTACCGGTATTACATGTATACATGTATATAAATAAGAAATCCTACTATAAATCTCCCCATTCAAAGCAGACACATGTCACCATTGTTACCCAGAATATCACTTTTTCTGTGCCATGCAAGCCGTGTCAACTTTGCAGAACTAGTAGCATTTTGGACGCACGACACTGACATGAGAGGCATGGGTCCAAGTGTATTCTCGATTTTACGTCACAAACTGCTTTGCGCTCCTGTTTTCAAAGAAATTTTGCTTTGCAAAAGCAGTTTGTGATGTCAAATTGAGAATAGACCCAAGGCTGCTGCCTAAGAAAATTTTAAAGGGGCCCTCAGAGCTAAACGCTGAGAACGTAGGAGCCCAACATATGAAGTGAAAGGTGTTGCTGTGAAAAATTAAGGCGCCCAGAGCTATTCTTTGGGAGCCCCAGGCTACCAGGCTCCTGTTAGGCAACAGCCTTGAGACCCATGTCTCTCACATCATTGTCGTGGGTCCAAATTAATGCTAGTTTTGATAACTTTACTTGTCTTGCCTGGCAGATGAAGAGAGCGAAATTTTGAGGTAGGAATCATCAAATAATTTATGTTTGCTTGAAATCAGTGAAGAGATCAATATTGTAGACTAAAAATATTTGAGCTTAGGAGCACTTAGGAGGTTAATTGACCACTCCCTCTGGGGTTTTTTGTGTCACTGAAACAAATTACTGAAACAAACACAACAAATTAAAAAATTCCAACTGTGGAAGGTGCTGACCAGTTGTTTCTTTAAAAGCATAGCTGAGAAGTTGAATGGAGACTTCCCAAAACAACTTCAGGTTACTGTGGAATGCAACTTAAGAGCACCTGAATGCAAGTATGGTACCCTAAACACATGTTCACCTCCCTGCATCCCCATTTAACCCATTGACTCCCAGGGGCTTCCCCATTGACGAGTAAAATCATTTGGCATTAGACAGAGTAAAATACTAAGCCTGGCTGGTTCAGGCCGGTTTGGGTGTCAAAGGGTTAATTAATCCAAAATACTCTATACTGAAAGCTAGCACTGCACCTAAAGATACTAGAGATTGATTTTCATTAGTCGCCATATCCCTGGACAATCTTTGCTGCAGTAACATCATCATCAATATTATTACAAAAGCTGTTTAATTTACAAACCTCTCTTATCAATAAATAAATTTGCTACGCAAGCAGGTGTGACAAGTCAATGTCGGCCAGATCTTTCCCCCAGGAAGTTTTCATGTTAAGGGTACAAAAAAGTTTAACTAGCATTTTCAAGTGTGCATCTGATAAAAGTACATGTATATGGAAAGAACTTGAACACAAAAATAATAACTTATTGTTATTACATGTACTTCCCTAAATTAAGGCTCTAAACTTTTGAATACCACTGCAAATCTAGAGTCACCAGACCAATATGAATTAATCTCCCATCCCAACTCAAGACAATAATATCAGCTACAGAGTACACCCACAGGACCCAGTCTTGATACAATACATGTAATGTCATGTTGAAAGTAGTCATTTTGTTAACAACATTTAGCTCAATCTTAAGTGAAAACAATGATTTTAAGTGATAAAGAGAGAGGAATGGTGTCCTCTTTTAAATGGTTATCTTCATGGACATCGTTTCAGGTTGATAATGGGAGGAGCTGAGGATTCCTGTCCAATTAGGAAATGTGAGTTAGGACAATGTGCGAGCCAGCGAGCCATGCGAGTCATAGCTGCGAGTCATGCGAGCCAACATGGTCACAGTTACTGAAAGCTTACCATTTTATAATGGGTGGTTAGACTTAATAACTGTTTATCAGCACTATTTGAAACGGGTGCTTAGGCTTAAATGCGAAATTCGCATGGCTCCCATGGCTGACTGACTTGCAGATTGTCCAGCCCCACGAAATGTTGCCTTGGCAGACAACACTTTGTGTATATTTATTTTTTAAGGGTACTTTATTCAAAGGTACATGTAGAAGAATTATGGAAATACTCAAACTAGAATTTCTTTCCCTGTACTAATTACTTGATGGCATAACTGAATGTGTGTACCTTAATAAACAAGTTAGATTTTTTTCTTAAATAGTCCTAAAATGGACAAGTATCAAAATCAGCATTGGTAATAGGTGTTCAAGCAAGATGACCTCTGTCATAGGCCTTGAACTGTGTGATGTAATCAATGTGGCAAGGCAAACGAACAAGGATTGTGCAAGAACCCTAGAGGCTATTTTAAATGTGGAGGGCCTAAAATTTGGGCCAAGACAAACAAACATCAGACACATTTATTGATTCCTGTGTCATCTGGGTCCTCAAAAGACAACTAAAGCAACTTCTTACTGAGAAAAATATTTGCTTTGGCATCTATTCTGTGGACAGTTTTCATATTGTGAGAAAGGAGACAATTTAAAGCAATGTATCACCTTGTGGAGTTCTGCTCATTTACACAGTGTTGCCGCAATGTGTATGGTTATGCATATTCAAAAAATAATTCTATAATATAAAACTTAAACTTTCACCACGCAGACCCATGACTAAAGGATAACATTCATTTCATATTCATGTGTCACAACAAGAAAAAGAATTCCGAGAATTCCTTGTCTAAAGCCTAGGAAAGTATTTTGGGATGATGAAATACAACCATACCTGTACCCCAAATATGGCAAAATCAGATCACACATAATTTTTTCAAAATAATTTGACTGAATGCACTAATTGATTACTTTGGCTATCTAGATAAGTAATGCAATCTACAACAATGCTTATACACATCAAAAATGTATTTTTGACCCGACATTGTAGGTCATCTACTTCATTTAATTTTATCTTTATTAGACGTCTGATTGTTAAACAATAGTTTCATCCCAACTTGACCAATATTAAAAATATTCGCGGTTCTACTGATAATGGTCACGGGTTCATTTCATACAAAATTTAGTTTGATCGGTTGGTGAACATACAACCTTCTGTGGGTTCGATTTTGTAAATGTCCTCGTCGACTCCCGAAATATTTTGTCAACAATCAAGTCAACAATCAATAAACAGGCACAGGAAAGTTTGAAAGTTGTTCAGAGATAAAAGATGATAGGAAAAATTCAATTTACGCACTTTGTTAGAACTGGGGACAACAAATTTGAACCAACCCGCTTTTTTCTTAGAAGTAAGCAGTGTTTATTTGTTAAATTTGTTTCCATCCATTCCAATAATAAACAACTGGCAAGATTACAAATTGAGATCTATTCAATGAAACAAATTCGACGGCACATGAAAACGACCATGTCGTTTTCGAATCATATAATGTATACGAAGACCTCTTGACAAAAGAGCCTTTTCTGATCGGCCAAAAAAATGTCTGACGGTCGAAAGATAAATAATACAGGCTTCTTTTGAATGATTAAGTGTTCACCACTTCGTAAGCTGTATGGTTGAAAGTAAAGAATAAGTTTCCCTCGATCAGCACAAAAAAATCTACTTGTTCCGCAGAAGTATCATTCCTGACAAAAGTTAATTAAAGGAAATCGAAATTGTTGTATTTATTACATGTAACTTCCTTGAAAACCTGTCTCAAATTGATCGACTTAAAGTTTACAGAAAGATTACCTGATGAAAATGAATCCTCTAGTTCAATATCTGCATGTTTATCTCATACGAGTCCTTTTAATTATCAAAAGCAAAAGGACTACATTTTCGACATACCAATGCCGAATTAGCACTCAAAAGACCCAACAATTTCTAGCAACACAGCACAAACACGAACAACTTGATGTTCTTAATCGAAAGCCCCATCGTCGATTTAACAAATAATAGACAAGTAGGAATCTCAAACAAGATAAATATAAACCTTGCAAAAACGCATTAGTGAAAAGAGAGTGGTTTCGAAAGGAATATTCGAAGCTTCTGCCCGTCACGTCAAGTAAGCTAAGAAGAGGATCACGAGCACTAAAAAAACAATCTCACCTCATCATGGAAGTTGCCAATCCACTGCAGTTTCTGGAAGGCAATTCGCCGGCTTATGTTCAGCTGGTTCAGCCAAAAAACCGTCCCCTTAAAACACCCTCAAAGATGAGAAATTAAAACTCGGTTTTTTCTATGCTCACCGCACCCACAGTTTTCAATGCTTCGATTCCACTTGACGAGGATATTTTCTCAAGTCCTCTACTGCAAAAACGATAATTAAACAATCAAGACAGGACCAGAAATGAAACTACTTCCCAAAAAGCAGGCATCAAGGAAGCTAAACAGCTTTTCGATTGCTGCTTTCGACCGGATATGCCAAACACATCGCCACCATTGCCTCTGCATGACGTCATCCGGAACTCATCCCAGTCCCCCTCTCCGCAAACACGAGGAAGTGCCAAACAATGACTTTAGGTGCGATTTTTTTGGGAAACGAAGTTTGCGATTTTTTGGCGAAATCCAAAGTATCCACGCTCGAGGAGGATATTTCGGATCAAATCTAAATCTGGATTTTTAAGATTCATCACTTCCGCGTTTTTTTGGGAAAGGGTTTGAAAAAAAGTATTTTTGATGAGCGGTTTTCCATGCAAAAGTGATACACAACAGCAACCGTACTTTGAAGTTTAGACAAAATATTTTTCTCGCGCCATTTTTACCTTACGATCGAAGAGACGACTAGGTCGAAAATAATTAGGTTTCCTGCACATTTCACACCAGAAATGTTACAATAAAAGTTTCTTGACAGCAATAATGTTATTAGCACCATAAAAAAAGTTAAAAAGTTTTACAAACTCGGAGCTAAAAGTTAAAACTTATGAAATATTTCGTCCGTTTTTTCAACCGGACTGATTTCAACCGGACTGATTTTCATTGACTGATGAAGTCCGGTTGAAAAAACGGACGAAATATTTCATAAGTTTTAACTTTTAGCTCCGAGTTTGTAAAACTTTTTAACTTTCATTATGCTTCCGGAGCAGGAAACAAATGTTTTTTACTGTATTATTAGCACCTTTTCTACAGCTAAAAAAGTAAACTGCAAAAATATCCCCTGTAATCGGTTTGTACCTTAGCAAGGATGTTGTTCGTCATTTCTTTTTACCGATCGCTAAGGTTAGGGAGGCAGTGTTGCCCAGTGGTTGCCTTGAGATCCGAATGTCCCGGGTTCAAGACCCGCTCTGACCACTCCTTGAATTTGTTCCTGATAGTCCCTGCTGCTTCAACTTCTCAGCTGCACTTGTAAATAGCCAACTGGTTTGCCTCCGGCCGGTTGGGATTCTTAACAGTTGTTATTGTTCTGTTCCGTCGTTTCGTTAACTGTGTTTCATTGGCCCTGAAAAGCCCCTATGGGGAGCGGTCAATTACGTACGTATTGTATTGTATAGTGGCATTTTCATTGAAGAATTTCTGCAAAACAAACCAGTTAACCGCTACTTTTTTTTTTTTTTTTTTGAAATTGCACGTAACTCTGGGTTTTTGTTTGTTTGCGTTGTTTGGAAAATAATCCTTTTTCGGATTTTGCGTTTTTTTGACCCTGAGGCGGATCCATTGACCTGAGATCGCAAATCCGCTTTTTGGGTTTTCCCAAAAAAACGCACCCTTTATTTTGCTTAGAATTAACAAATAGATTCCATGTTGCCGTGCGTCTGTTCAGCTGATAGATCAAAGATGACGTCAAAATTTGGTAAGAACAAAAAAGTGGAGCACGAGGCGATAGCCGAGTGTGTCACTGATGTTCTTACCCCATTTTGACGTCTTCTGTGATCTATTACTGAACAGACGCACGGCAACATGGAATCTCTTTGTTTTATATAACAAAGAATTCAACTTTATTCGCATAAAAGCTGATGGTGACGTCAATCGTACGTCTGTCCTCTAATAACTCATAGGCAATAACCAATAAAAAGGCGAGAATAACTTGAGTTAATTCTTGTTAAAATTTTTCGAATCTGCTCTTATTACACGTTGAAACTTTTAGCTGGAACTTACAGGCAACACCGCCGCAAAACAAGTTTCAGAAGGCGTTGCACCGCCGTTACATAAAAGGTAGAAAGCTGTTTGGGAACGTTGACACGGTTTCGAAATGTTGTTGTCACTGGATTCCTGCAAAACAGGCGAATACTTGTTCCATGGATCTGGCGCGTACCAGTTGTGGTTCTGATTAGCGTACGCGGTTTAGCGTAACAAAACCGAGCAAGACCAGTTTCAAAGTTTTAAGAAGTAGTGTCACATGGTAAAGCCCTTGTTTTTGTCGCCACTACTGTTGCAGAAATAGAAAGCGAGTCTACTGTTCGTGAAACTTGTCTCGCAACAGAAGCCCAGGAATGACCCCATTCTTCTCACGTGCAGATGCGCTGATTCAGGGGGGTAGCGTGAGATGGCGTAGCATGGCGAAAGGCGCTCCAAACTAGGGGGTTCTGGGGGCATGCTCCTACAGAAAATTTTGAAATTTAGGGTCTCTGAAATGCCATTTCCGTCTATTTTCGAAGGACATTTCAATCAATAAATGCGAAGGAAAATGCATTAGTTAGTTGTTTATTTTACACACACGTCGAGTTTTCTCTGCAGCAAGCTACAACACAAACAGGGGGTTCACAGTACAAGCAAAGGGTTAGCCGTCACAAATTCTCTTATATTGTGTTTTCACTCACGTGATCAGTAATCTTGTTTTTCCATCAAAACAAAAGAAAAAGTTTGCAAGATAATAGAGCTCAATTCCAGGAGGATTAGTTGGTTTGTTTTTTTTTTTTTTGCTCTTGTCCACTATTACGTTTCCTGTCGTTAAGGCCTAGCCAAACAGATCCAACATGTTAGTGCAACACCATCCAGCATTGTTATATGGCTGAAATTTCTTCTTTCAGCAGCGCCCGCTCTCATTGGTTACTTCGAGGTCACATGACATCTAACAATAAAACTGTTTCCCGCCAAAAGTCTCTGAGCGGGCAACAGCGCAAAATCTATGACGTCAGAGGGTAACAATGCACTGTTACGCGCGAATGTTGACCGACGACCGCCGTTGATGTTGGCGTTGCACGTTTTTCTTTTTGTGCTATAAAACAAATCACTTAACGACTGGTCCCTCGGGAAACACCTTATTTTGTTTCCCTCGAATTTCAATCGGCTGCGCCTCGGGGAAACATTGAGATTCTCGGAAACAAAATGAACTGTTTCCCTCGGGGTCAGTCATAAGGGGTTTTTGTTGACTGATCCGACATGTTGCACTCATTTGGCCACTATGTTGCATGATGTTGGAAGTTGTTGAAAGAAGTTTGATTTCCATAACACATCGTCTTCAACATCATCCAACCTTTCTTTTGTTCTAAGGTTTGAACAAAAGTGTTGCATTCGTTTGGCCGCTACATTCAATAGTGTTGCACGCACGCGAGCGCTGCGGCTATCGCTATCCATGATGATGGTTTCTTCGTTGCATCTGTTTCGCGCGTTGCCACACCAGTTCAAGCTACAGAATGGTGAAAGAGTGAAGTCTTGAATATCTGAGCGACGAAAGCTTGAGCAATCTCTCCTCGAACAGATAGCCTTTATTGTGTTTAACGCTCTCAGGGGCATGGCGCCAATGTATATGCAGGATCTTTTGCAAGTCAAGACCCCAGGACGGTACTCCCTACCCAGCGACGCCCGGGTCTTCTCAAGGTTCCTCACACCTGGCAAAGACCTTTGGAGATCGCGCATTTGCTGTTGCAGTTCCCAGATTCTGGAACTGCCTTCCTCTTGCTATCATCAGAGAGAATGACTCTATTTATAATCTTAAAAGGAACTTGAAAACGCCAAGATGGCGAAAGTTTGTTTTCAAAGGATTTTGGGTAGATTTTGGTTCCAGACCCTTGAGTCAAAAATTCTGGATCCAACATGTTGCATTCGCTTGGCCACCTCGTTGTCGTTCGACACTTTTCACACCGTCCAACAATGTTGGATGATGTTGGATCTCTTTGGTCAGGCCTGTATGGGTCAATAAAAATATACTGGAAATACTCACATACAGAGACACCAGTTTCATTCGATATGTAAAAAACTTGACCCGATTTTATAATCAGTTTAAAAAACTAATGCCTCCATGGAATAAGAATTCCCAGATTCGAGCTGTACGCACGGGCGTACGTGCGTATAATAGACGCTACACCCCTGCCCCATGCAAACAAGTAATGGTGCTCACAGGCTGTGTTTTGAGGGGCTCCGGTATTTCCTTTTCTTAAGAAACACGCCTTCTTTTTTATCTTACACCGACCGCTTGAAGTTTTCTAATTCGATGTACTTCAATTCTCCGAAACACAAAAAGTGAAATTAAGCGCATGGTCGATCTAAGAAAATGAAATAGAGCACCGAAAAATGAAATTCGATCCACGTAGTGTTTACACTGTAAACTTTCGTAAACAATATGGCAATAAAAAATGTACGAAAATGAATTGTAAACTTATAGATGTTTATAGTTTTAGCTCAGTCATAATTTCAAATTATTATGTACTTGTTTTAGACAATATTCAGCCTGATGTCTGCTCTCTCTGTCGATCTACCTCTCTCTCTTGTAATTATACGATTTTTATTTTTTATTCAGATCCGTAAATGACTTAAACAAAAACACTATTTCTTCCATATTGTTTTCGTGGAAACTTGCAATAAAAAAAGATAGAAAAACTCCAAAGAAAATAAAAGCTTGAAACATATACATTTCTTGTGCATGAAAAACATTAACAGCTGATCTACTGTATCTTTTGAATCTTATAGCTACTAAGCTTTCTCGCGGACGACTTGGAAAAAGAACGCGTATTTTATCGGAAAAGAACTCTTCATATTTTTCTGGCACTTGAGACTTCTCGACCAACTACAGATTTTCCAAGTCACAAATACACTTATCGAGTGCTAGAGCAAGGGTTGGAAGTAGGGCTCCTCTCTTTACGGTGCTATAATTTGCAAAAGCATGCGTACAGTACTCATTTTAAGACCACCTTACAAAAGCTTCAAAAGTGCTAAGAGAATCACTACAGTTTTTTGAGGCGAAATCTTCGGATGAAATCCATAGAACCACTAGTAAATGCTTTAAGGTTAAGCTGTCGCAAATGCTGATAGTATTAGAAGTTTCTGATTTTTATATGATTTCAACAAAGTGGGTCGCTTTTACAAGTTTTGCCACACGATAGCCTACAGCAGCGTGTTTATTTTGTTGGAAAATATGTTTCAGGAATAGACGAGTTCACGCTCTTGATTGCATCGTGGATAATCAGGGCAACATGGCGGGAAATTCAAAGGTTTGTATGGAAATTCAGAGCAAAATATACTGTACATGACTCTACTTTATAGACTTTTGCCTTCATAAACCAAACAAATAAGTCATAAATGAGTCATGTTTACAACTGACATGAACTAGACTGAGTATCCGTTCTTCGGAATTCCTAAATATTGCTTTTTTCGTCTCCATACATTCTCTGTAATTTTGTGCCTTTGGAATTACAGGAAATGTATGGCAGAAACTGTTTTTAATAAAATAATTTCTACAATAGCCATTCTCTTCAAATTTATTCTGCCGCACCCTTTAGCGAATATCTTCTGTTTTGAAAAATAAAAACCCCAAAATTGCAGATCATGAATACTTTTCAGCGTTTTGAACTTCCTTACAAACCTTTGAATTTCTTGCCATCTTGCCCTGCTTACCCATGATGCACTCAAAAGCGTGAACTCGTCTATACCGTCTCAGCTCTGGACCACGAAATATTCCATAACGGGCCGAGCTTTGGCACGACATGAAAGCCAGATGATTTGATTTTTCTTGAGAGAAAAAGCAAGATGATCTTCGCTTATCGCACTTTAAAACATTCCCGTAAGCAAAGGCCAGCCCTTGCACTCGACCGCAAGAGCTAGATCAAGAGACACTTTTAGACGATCTTTCCAAAGAAAATCCAACTGCTCCGATGCAGCAGCTTGGGAGGCTCCTGAAAGACCTAATCTATCAAAGAAAAGGCCAGTCGATGACACATATTTTAGGTTCGGAGACCATTTCACGGATTTAAATGCTTCTCTTAACAAAGAATAACACTTCTTTTTTAGGTTGCTACCGTTTAAGCAGAAAATAGGGCCGTCTCAGGACGATATTCCAGTGATAGCATCTGACCGGGTTTGCAACAATTTCTTCTCGTCAGTGGACGAGGAAATTGGAACTACAACAAGACGTTTTCTTACGTCCCGGTACACCAAATCACAAAACCGCGAGATCCTGACAAGTTTTACCATAAAATCGAACTCGTCACACTTTATGATCTTCGTGCCTTCATAAAAGCTTCCTGCGGACTCCACTTTGCTCTCGAATCTTTCATCAATAGAAGCAACTTTACTGAGCAAAGCTGCAACTGCTTCCTCTTCGGCATTCTGGACGTCTATAATCTCCTGGTCATGCGACAGTTTCGCGTAATTGTCATCAAGGTACTGAATGCACTTATCAAGCGCCATGAACCAAAAGGAAATACAAATTCTACCAGGCGGTTCATGCGAAAAAGTATCCAGTCTTCCCGACCGCGAAGCAGCGGCGCAAAGATTGCTGGAAAAGCATCTTCCTTGACCACGTTGTTGCCAAATTGAAGTCTTCGACTCTGGGAGGTACTTGAGGTTTTGTCGCATAAGACGCTATATAATGGCCAGCGAAGACGATAACAAGGACAGTCTTGCAGAGGTCAACAATCAGAACGATAATAACACTGAAACTACCGACCCTGCGGCGTCGTCAGACGCAAAAGGTGAAAGCAGTGAGGACAAAAGCACTACTGCAGTCGACAATGATGAAGGAGAGAAAGAAGTGAAATTGTACGTTGGAAATCTGCCCGACCAGTGTAGACGAGCGGCCTTGCAAGAGCTCTTCGATAAGTTTGGGAAGGTTTCGCAGTGCGATATTGTAAAAAACTTTGCTTTTGTGGTAAGTCGCAAAGAGCAGCTTCGTGTTCAAGAACGTGTCATACACCGAATTATACGCGTTACGAGCATGCAACGAAGGCCATTTTCAGACGCTTTACTCACACGGCAGCTTCATCAACATCTACATATTCCAGCGCTCGGCAAAGCTCCTTTTTGACTTATAGGTTGAATTTATGTTTAACTTCATGTAAAAAATTATACGTCGTCTGAATTAACTTGGCACTGATCTTTTATTTCGATCGGCTCAACCAATGTAATCCAGCGCGGCTTAGCACTGGTGAACGGCTTTGGAGCAGCTTTAATTTTGTTCCTGACTCAGAATCATAGGCCAGAATTGCTATTATGTATTTTCTTGGACAGTTTGCCAAAAGTATGCACAGCATAGCTTTCAGAGCGAAAGCATGGCAGGCTAATTGGCTGATGTTTGAAGTGATGTACAAATACGTTTTGGGGTTTTTGTGGAAGACAGCAAAGCTTTCTCCATATGCCTGAAAATCTCCTCGTTCTCAGTTCAACTAAGCCAGGATTAATTCGTTTTGGTCCAGTGGTGTGATAAAAAAAAGTGTTTTGGAGTGGTTTTCAATTGAGTGTCTAAAGTAATTAGCGAATTGCTTTGGTTTTGCATTACTTCACTCAGTGATTTGTTCACAGTTCTCGTGCCATTTTTACAAAATTTAACCAAAACCAATAGTGGCCTGGGCGTGCACATCTTCCTGGGCTTTGTGTCGGCTACATGTAATTACACTAACACTAACCAATTACAATTGGTTTATTGGATTGTCGCCATCCTTTTTGATTGGCCAAAGTAATTACTTTGGTTTTGGTTTTATGACCATCTTTTGAAACTTTCTCTAACTGTTCCCAATTGGATGATTATTATGAAGTGTAGTCCTACAGTAACATAAATACACACTTCTCGACTAAATTCTGATAATTCTGCTACTTTTACTCTCAATTTAATAGCACATGGTGGGAGAAAAGAATGCGAAAGAGGCTCTCGAGAATTTAGATGATTCTGAATTCTGTGGAACCCACATCCAAGTACAGGTTAGTCCGTATGAGTTAATTACTACTTTTGCCCACCAGACCCAAATCCATAGCAATGAATTTATTAAGTTGGTAATGAAAATTTGTTACAGCAAATAGAGAAAGCCTGAGAATTTTTTTTTTCAAGTGAATGAATCCTGAGAAAACTTGCATGGGAAAAAAAGCCTGTTACAGCCTTTAATTCACCCAACCACCACCTCGGAGTTTGACTCTACAGTCTCTGACATGTGAAACAACCAAAATTACTTCCGGGTTGCAATTTGATGTTAATTTGCTTTTCTTTTTTCTCAAGTCACCTTTTGCATTCATTGTTCTGGAATTTTTGGCACCATAGGTACAGTTTGCTTGGGAAAAGAGAAAGCAGGAAACCCTTGTCCATTTACTTTGTCTGCAGTTCCCTTGAAATCTTTCTGATAAAGCCTTGTTGTGTCAAATACACTGAGTACCCTGCACTGTTGCCGTGGCTCAGTTGGTTGTGCATTGTGCTGTCACATGGAAGGTTGAGAGTGAGCCGGACCAACACTGAGGGTCTTAAAATAGCTGAGGAGAAAGTGCTGCCTTTTGTAATTACACCCGCAAAATGGTTAGACGTTCAAGTCTTCTCAAATTAGGACTGTAAACCAGAGGTCCCGTCTCATACATGTAGCCCTTGTTGGAAACCAAATAGTATGGTTTTAGGGTCTTTTGCCAAGACCATTTCAAGTGGTTGGACTTTGGTCCTAAGTAAGAACTGGTTGTATGAATGCCAATCACCTTGAATTTTGTCTTTACAGTATGCTAAAACCAAAGGCAAACCATCTGAAGATGAGTGCTTTTCATGTGGGAAACATGGCCACTGGTAAGCTAGAACCTGATAATGATAATGATTATAATAATTATAATAATAATAATAATAATAATAATAATAATAATAATAATAATAATAATAATGAGATGATGATGATGATGATTATAATAATAACAACAATAATGATAATGATGATAATGGTAATGCTAATGAAAATAATAATGGTAATAATAACAATAATGCAACCAGACTATGAACACAAGAAGGCCTGATATTGTCATTCTAAGCATAGCAAGGTAACACTTGCTATCCCAGGAGATGCTTGGGTGGCAGAAAAGGAGGCTGAAAAATTGGAGAAATATCAGCTTCTCAAGGATTAAATGATTAAAATGTTGGGGGTAATATTATTGTACCTGTGGTAATTGGAGTGTTAAGTGTAGTGAGCAAAAAGTAAGCACTTTCCCTACAAAGTGAACTCCAGGTGTTTTCGTCAATTGCTGGCCGTCTGATGTCTTCATGCAAAACTCTACTAATTAGGTTCAATGCATGAAACGCTTTGACACATAACTCAGAAAATGATGTACTGTACATACCTGAGAATTGGAGAGGTGGTTTATAAATTTGTTTCCTAGAACAATCGGAGTTCTTGGCTTTTTTCATTGAATGGTTTCAATCGTTTTTTTTTTTTGTGACAGTGAAAACGATGGGCAAAAACGCAATTTTTTGGTGGGGAGGGAGTAGGAGGGAGGTAACAAATTCCCCACTGCTGTGGTTAATTTCTGTAACCACCAAGTCATGTTATCCCAAATAACTTTTGATGATCACACATAAAAGACAAAAAATGTTTACCCATGACAAATGCACACACTTTGTGCCTATTTTTTTATTTGCAGGGCAAAAGACTGCCCCAAAAGGCGAAGGTGAGATCCTCAACATAAAATGTAGAATAAAGGTTTGAGAAAGACATCAGAGTTTTAAGATTTAACCACGACACCAGCCGTGCTCCCAGTCATTTATTTTTTGGAGATGGTATTGTAAAAGTATGTTCTATCAGAGCTTGAAATTTTGCACCTAGATACAAAAATTTAGTCACAAAGTGTATGAAAATGTAATCAGGGGTTAATTGCCTTGTATTGTGTTGCCAGTGGTTTAACATCGTTAAGCAAGCCTCATCTTAACACGAGGGGAAGTTGGGAGAAGTCTCATCTTGATCTGGACGAAAATCATTGCTACATTACAATATTTTTCCCCTATATTACCAGTAAAATTAATGTTACATTGTACGTTGAATGAGCTTTGTGTGGATTCAGTCGAAGCGTCAGTCTTTGCATATTTATTTTTAGGACACTAAATGATTTGTCACAGCACCAAACACAATGTGCGGGATTGCTCTGATCTGACTGTAAAAATCGTAAAAATATTAAATTTGCATTAACTGCCATTCCCGGTTCATGCAAAAATAAATTGCACTGTCTTGCGAGCCACACTTTACCCAGAGCAGAAGTAACACCTTTTTTTTTTTTTAAAGTTCTATAACGAATAAATTCCAAACTCCAAGTGCCAAATTTAATGCTATTTTTGAGGAATTGAAATTCGTGCGGCCGCTAGCCCTCATGTGGAAACAGCGATGTATCCAGGTTTTCAAATTTGGGGGTCCATTGCAAAATTTTGGGGGTCCAGCTAATTAATATTCAAGAATTAATATGCGATCTATTGCCTCTTAATTGCTGTTGCAGTACCCTTTCAGATTTCTAATTGCACAAAATAAAGTCTTATCCCTCCCAACGAATATGTACTTAAAATGATCAATTTCTTTGAAACTGTTGTGCCTGTTGATTCATCGATCAAAATGTATGGGCTGTCAAAGCTACATCGATAACATTGAAATCCGTATGCTGTAGGAGCTGTTGGCTCCAGTTGATAAATGATCTAGATCTCCACAGAAAAAAAAAACAGAACTGAATCTCAATTTTCCGTAAAAGAGCATAATTTATTTTAACTACACTTGAGGCGTAATTTAGGAACAAAAGAGTAAACAAATGTTAGCGATCGATGCACAGGTCATCGTTGGCCCGCGTGGCCGTGACTTCGCCATGGCCAATGTTAATAATCAAGCGATTGAATACATTCAAGTTTCATGTTCAACACGTTAATTATAACACTAACTCCGAAAAAAAGTTGCATAATTTGCAAAACAGACAAGTTACGTGCAAAACAAGAACCGAGACGACGATGACACGTGCGCGCCCGGAATTAATTTTTTTATCAACAGGGTCGCACAAAACAAAAATTTAACATACTTTGCCTTTGGATTCTCTGTTATTTCGCTCACGATAAGCGAACTAATGCTTGAAATTTACTTGGAAAGCATGCAACAAACTGAACTTGGACCGAAATGTTTTATTATCACTGGCGGCAGATCGAAAGTGTCACCGATTGCCTCACGTAAAAAACAGCTCCGATCATGTCACGCAACACGTGCGAATTCAAAACTCGACTTCTGAAGCTGGACATAATGGTTGACAAAATGAAATTATTGGACTA
>NC_090880.1:20020283-20027783 GCF_036669935.1 Montipora foliosa
AATCTTGATTGGTGAAATCATTAACCAAGGAGCCGTTGCAAGAACACAAATTCAAAAGGAACCTCATGCAATGAGCAATGGCCAAATTAATGAGAATCAGAATGGCTTATAATAAATATATTAATCTGTGTTCCTCGTTTAACATGCAGATGAAGGTTCATAAATTTAACTGGCTTGCATGAGAAAAGCAAGCAAGGAAGCTTTCATTAACTTTGTGATCATGCCATTCACAACAATATTTGGTCTTTTTGTTTTGGACAGAATGGCAAAGTAATGTTCCAAAACCTGAAGCGTGTAGACAATACAAATCAAGCTCTCACTTGTTAAAAATAGTTTTCTTTGTTTGGTATTCTCATCCTTGCCCCTAATATAGTAAATACTGTAATAATACTGTTGTTGTTGTTGTTGTTTATGTTATTATTATTATTATTATTATTATTATTATATGATAGCAGTAAACGTGCCAAAATTGTTTTTCAGATACACTGGTTTCTACGAAGGTTATCCACGCCATGATGGATATGGCAGTCGCAGGTGAGACTTTGACCTCCAGTAGTGATCAGTATGTAAATTCACCTCCCGATTTTATTACACTGTCAGGTAGACAGGTATTGAGAATGAAGATATTCAGAAGTTAAGGGATATCACTTGATGTAACACCATATTCTCGTGACGTACCAACAAAGAAATCTATGGCAGTAGTTAGGAGAATGAACTTTTTGATCGTGGGAGTGAAAGGGATAAATGTCCTCATTAGTTTTTTTGGTCTCCCCTCGTCAATAAAAGGTCGAGAAATTGAGAATCTGGAAGCGAACTTCCAAGTTTTTACTCTTTCTTTGGGCCGATTTACAGGGTGCGATTTTGGCGCATGCGACACGCTTACGACAGGTCTTCGACCTGACTTACGATTGTCGCAGCGTTTTACAAAATGTTTTAAAATGCTACGACATTTTTTCTGACGTACACGACAATCGTGAAGGAGATGTAAGCCTGTAGTAAACTTGTCGCATGGGACAAAAATTGTACCATGTAAATCGGCCCTTAAAAAGGTTTGCGCTCTCGTTTTCTTAATCGTACTAAGGAAATGCAGATTTGTTTTTAAAATTTATATCAGCATCGTACTGTGCGAGGGCTTGCAGATGTTCGCAGTTTTGGTGTCTGGGATGAAAATGACGGAAATCTTTCCCAGGGGAAGGCCCTTTTATGGTCACGATCCATGTTGAAAGTCCTTTATTACAATCGAATCTTGGTACCGAGCATGCGAAAATTGATAAATCGGGAGATAAAAACAGGACAACCAATTGTGTATCTTCCCGAAAACTTTGGGTTAAATAAAGAGTATTTGCGATCTTCGTACACAATATGGACCATGTTGCAAAGTTTCCATGTGGGCTTCTTTCATTTTTTCTCTCAGGTATTAAGCGTCTGGAAAACCGAGCCCGAGCTGTCGGCGGACCGAATAATTGTCGTGAGTCGTCGTCGTCGTCGTCGTCGTCGTGCGGTCGGGTGTGGCCTTTATGACGTGCCGATGGATTGTGTAGATCGACTGATTAATTTTTAAATTAACATTAGAGCAGACCATGCAATTTTACGTTTTTTCACTCGTGTACAACTTTTTATGGACTTTTTTTTGTAAGATAACACTATGGTGAAGGGCCCCAACGAACGACCATGTTAACTGTAAAGTATAAGGAGATTTAATCATTCTTGGTGTTGATCAAGTAAAAAAAAACTGAGTTTAGCAAATTGTGTCAGTGATTTTCTATCGTTTTTGTTTCAATTCTTTTCCATCATAGCAGTTAATAAAACAACCTTGTTAATGTGCTTACCTGGTCACAGATAGACCTTACTCAAGTCTTTACCAAGTTAATTGGATATAAATCCAATGTAAAGAATTTCCCGAAAACGTAGTATCCTGTTCGATTTTCCACACATTTGTCCGTTTAGTTCCTCGGGAATTTTCGTGGAATTACGAGTGTGGGAAATTGAAAACGCTTTCGATAACTTCAAGCAAAATCAAATTCTAATGATCCCTCGCTCTGTACCTTGAGTATGACTCTATGTATAGCAATTTCCCTGGGTGAACGTTTTAAGTGAAAGTTTGACATGGGATGGGATCTCCACACAGACGCTGGAAATACCTTAACCTTTTCTTCCTGTTAAGATAGCGGCTTACGTTGTTCAAAGGTGTATTCGAGGCGTTCGATTGTAGGTTCTTAAAGCGGGATGGTACAAAGTTCATAGTTTCGTTTCGTCCGTGTGCGATCTTGCGGATACTCATCACGTTCTCTGTCTAGTGAAAGACTTTTTTAGGTCGAAAACTCAACACAGTTATCTCTGGCAGTCCTATTTCTTGTGTTCGCGGTTCAGGCGGGTGCAGATTCTCTCAGGACGGTGCCGTATTTCTCCGTGGCGTTGGACTGGCATCAGTGGACTGTCGTGCCTGTCGTGCCTATCGTGATAGAAATCGCCATTGATCGTCGCCGTCAGCGTTTTCGTCGTTGATTGCGTGAGTAGCCGTGTTTTGGCTGGAATGATTGTGTTGCTAGATCAACGTTTTCGTGTGCCGCATTTTTTCACAACAATCAGTGCAGATTCGAATTGATTTTTAAGCAGCGACTCGCGTATTCATTGAATAGGAATGTTTGGTTTAAGTGAGCTTCGGATCTGTTGTGGACCTACATGAGTCAGTTTGTTTTGCAAAAAGAAATTGATTTTCTCTGTTTTGTTGTACAGGATGTGCGCTGTTCGTTGAGAGCAAGTGTTGCACGGGTCAAGATCTTCGAACACTGAGATGGCGTGACAAGATATCTGGGTTCCATAGGGTGCTGTTTGGAAGAAAACGAAAAACGAGTTTTGGGTGCGTAACCTTTCAGATGTTGACTTTTTCATTGATCCTTTTGCACTTTTCTGGACCTAATACGGAACCAACGCTCCTCCTAAGAATGACCTTAAACCAAAGGAAATAATATTTGCCATCAAAGTAGTATGCTCGCCCAGGAGGGTGGCATCCTCGCCCAGGAAATTGTGAAATTCTTAAGTTGCAGAGATGTGTTTTCCTGCATTCTGAAGCCCAAAGCAATGTTCTTCAACCACAGAAAAATCACACCATTTTTAGGCAATTTAATGATTTGATATGCCAATATCCACAAGAAAATCAATTCATTAACGTGACACAAAAAAGTGCACTCACATCTTGGCCTTTTCTTAGCTGGAGGCAATTCGTCTCGCGAAGAAAAATAATCGGCGATCGACCGCGTTTACAGATCAAGAAAATGACAAAGTGTATTTTTTAAACCGATCTTTGTATTAAAAAAAACCCAGTCCTTTGAGATTTTGAAAGCAGCCGCGCAAAGTCATGTCCACAGCCGATCAGTTTGCCCGGTGCCAGGCCCTTAATGAAACCCCTGAATTATTTTATAACTTTCCTTATTTTCTTTTACCCGTGCGAATTTTTAGTTTCGTAACTTTATCAAGGGGTTGTTAATGAAAGTTGGTTTTTATTTTGTCATGTCCCTCAGGTAGTCAGTGTGGACAACGTACAGCCTTCGCAAAGTAACTGAACCGGTGATGTAGGGAAGCCCACGAGCAAATGAAGCAGAGGTCCTCAGTACTATTCCTGTCGCTGCTTTGCCTCTCGCACTCAAGGTCGCGCGCGCTTTACTCTTAAACCGTTAGCTACGAAGGCTGGTTCAGCAAAAACAGAACACAATCCAACTGGTCTACGCCAATCGTATTGTTTATTCAATGTTATAGTTAAGACCCGGGTAAGCGGCTTTAACATCCGTTCGATTTTGTTGAACGATGTTGACTGCTGGGGTAAGCAAACAGTTTCAACACGTCATCAACATTTGATTCAACAAAGCTTCACGAAAGGCCTGGTATTCAGTCTCAGTCCGCTGCCGCGGTTGTTACTATGGATACGGACATGATGGATACTCCATTGACAGACCGATTAGTACGCACGCGCACACCCAGTAATGTTGAAAGAGGGGGGCAAACGGAATCTTGAAAGGTTGTTGCAGCAAAGATTAAACGCTTTTAATTGAACTCGTTCCACTTTGATTCAGTATGTTTCAACAAATCGAACGGACGCTGAAGCCGTTACCCCGGGCCTTACGCGATCGATACGTAAAACACAATACAGAAATGGTGTTAAAGATGCAGCGATGAACACTCGCTTCTTTGTCGATATCCAGTCAGATTGTTTCCAGTAAATCGTACAGAAAGAAATCCTCGAACCAGGGTAGCAATGGGTCAGGTAGGCACGATTGACCAGCCGTTTTGTGCGCATGCGTTCCTCCGCGCACATTACTGCTGGATCACTGGTCCATCCAATTGTATTTTCCACCAAACAGGAAGTCCCTTGACTGCCATGTACAAAAAACATGCTGAAAACAAAATACAATTGCGAAGGGTGCTACGTCGCGGACAAACGACGTGGACCAGTGATGCAGCCGTTCTTTAGGAGTAGGATGTTAACCGCACTCCCAATACGGCTGAAAATCGAGCCTACGGGTCAGCAAAACAGCCCCCCCCCCCCCCCCCCCCCCCACAAAAAAAAAAAAAAAAAAAAACAGGTTCATCATACAGACGGCAGAGGCGTGAAACAGTTCAGGGAAAAATGTTTGCTCTCTGAGTGAAATTACCACGTGCCTGGGTATTTTTTTAAAGAGTAAAAATATATAATCAAACGTCAATCAAACCAAAGGAAATGTCAAATCAACGGAAATTATTCATTGTTCATTAAATAGCTGAAACAAAGGCTGCTTGTCCCTATTCAAGCACCATTCGTTTGAGATGAGTTTTGTGATACGTGAATGGCTGGGCAGAAAAACACGCGAGCATGCACCGAATGCAGAAAAGTGGTGAAGATTAACCTCTTACCCCGGGTATGCCATCGCACAGATGTGCGTTTGCTTGCGAGAGTAAAATGAGCAGCTTCGTTTCCGTCCCCACACCCAGTCAAGTATGGCGTTACCCCGTCGTCTGGCGGTCCTCTACCTTGGGCGCTGGACGCATTGAATTCTGCGTACAACACAGTTAACAGCGGGGGTTTCTGTATTTAGCTTCACTTTTTGATGGACTGAAACACTTGCTGTATTCATTGTTTATGGGTATACGAGATACGTGCGATCGATGCTGGAACTGTGTAATCAGTTTCATCGATTTCCATTCGCAATTTCTTATCAAATTTCTGGACTTAAACTTTGGCAAAGACCTCATGCATATACCCACCAAGAGTCCCCAACTACGTAGGACACGCTAAATTATTTAATTTCCCACAATTCAGTCATCCATATACATTTACCTTCATCTATATCTATTTACCTCCATTTATAAAAAATTATCATCATCTGTATTAATATATGTTCACTCCTGGTCATTTACCATCATTTACCTTCAATCATATTCATTAACCCTCATATACCTTCAATCGTATTCATTAACCCTCATATACTTTCATGTACCTTCAATCATATTCATTTACACTCGTATACCTTCATCTACCTTCAGTCACGTTCATTTACCTTGATATATCTTCAATCACGTTCATTTACTAGCGTCATTTACCTATCCACGTTCAATTACCTCAATATACAACATACCTTCATTTACATTCATTCACGTTCATTTGCATTAATTTACCTTCATTCACATTCATCAGTTTACTCTAATATACCTTCATTAATGTTCATTTTCCTTCATTCATATTCATATACCTTGATTCACCTTCCTTTACGTTTATCTACCTTCCGCTACCTTCATTTACCTTCATCGAGCTACCTTCATATTCACATTCATCTACTTTCATCTACCTTCATTCATGGTCATCAACCCACATTCATCTACCTTCACATTCATTTGCCTTAATATACCGTCATATATATGCATAAACTTTATTTCATCTCGCATTTCAGAATAACTACAGGAGCTAATGTCTTCGAGACATTACATTTGCAACTAAAATACATAGCATACAGATACATACTAAATACATAATATATAAAGATATATTCATTAAAAAGAAAAGCCGCTGTACAAAATGCGGCCCTGGATTCTGATTTAAAACCAGTAAACTCGAGGTTAACTATCAATAGAGTTATTTCAGTAGAGTTATGACTTAGAGTTAGATTTAACGACTGCCAAAATCCTGAATTCAAGATTTTGAACTGCCAAAATCCTGAATTTCAGGATTTTGGACTGCCACAATCCTGAATTCAGGATTTTGGACTGCCAAACTCCTGAATCCAAGATTTTGGAAGTCCAAAATCTTGAATTCAGGATTTTGGCAGTCCAAAATCATGAATTCAGGATTTTGAAAACTTAAGTGTTAAGTGCTTGTTTGTTTGTTTTTTTGTACTTTTTCGGCGATAAACGGTCTGCAGAACTTGGCTCCGCCAAGGGTCCGTGTGACGGTCCGTGTAAGAAGTACTCACTACGACATCACTCTATGAAAATAACTCTAAGAATAGCTGTCCCCAGTAAACTCGTAGGTACGGATAAAATCAGGTGTCGCATTCCGCAACTTAGCTGATACGTAAGAAGAAAGAACTATGACCATGACTGGTTGTTCTAGGTTTACTGAAGGACAATGTAATTTTCGCGAAGATCATGCATAAGAAGAGGACGGGAGAGAAAACGTATTTTTCATATAAGCAGAAAAACTTTTTTTTTACAAAAAAGCAACATACTTTTATGAAGTAATATGAGGAAATTTTGAGTGCGCCGTTTGCATAGAGATGTAGAGTTTGACTTGAGTAATAAGAGGACAGGTAATCTGCAAATATAAATCTCGTTATTCTCTTATTTACATTATACCGTTTCTTTGACACGAGGATTACAGCGAAATGAAAGCAAAACTTTATCGCGAATATTCTATGATAAAAGCTTGTTCATAAATCCAGACTCTACGTTAACAGCACACACCAGGCCTACTCCTGAGTATCTGGCTAGAAATCTTTTCCTCTGGCCGCGCTTTAACCATTCGATGAGGTTGCCTCGCTCATGCCCAAAAAGAATTCTGGGTAATTCTGCCATTCCATGACAGAGGGGCCGTAAGGGGGTTTCGCGTGAAACGTGATCGACCGAATTTATTTTCTGTGATCGGTAATCTAAAAGAAATAAAATTCGTGAACCGTGAATGATATGATTGTCGTGATACGTGAAAAAGAGAAATAATTTTCCGATATCCGTGATAACAAACACGAAAACGACCCTTTTTCCGTGAACGGCTACTTACGTAGACCCTACAAAGGGCTACGAAGTCGGTTTTCTTCATCTTGCGTGACAACCAACAAAGGGGTTTCGTATGACCCGTTGCGTAGTGTATGATCTCAGATCCAAAAATAAGCTGACCCGACCTTTGACACCAACCATCAGGAATCTTTATTTCATTTCCACGACCTACAATCTTGGACAAAATAAATGGAACATTGAGACCACCCCTCCCCCAAAAATCAGTGATGGGAAAATGGCGCGTTTTGGCCTTCACGCACC
>NC_090880.1:20035283-20037783 GCF_036669935.1 Montipora foliosa
CAGGGTTCGAGTATGTACATCAGGGGGTGTTTTGGCATAGTCAGAGTTAATATCTCCCATGAGAATCAGTTGCTTATGTTCGATATCACAACGCTGGACAAATTTTTCATATTCATCAAAAACCTGCATCTCCGCGCTCGGTGGTCTATACCAAGTGCTGACTAGAAATGACCTGCTTGTCAGTCCCAGGGTGGGGTATTCGCAATTTTATTGCGGCCCGGGGTGGGCATTTGACACGTGTTTTTGAAAGTGCCATGGATGAGTTCCTCGGGAAAGACGAGGCGTTTGTCGAACAATGGCTTGTCCGTCAGGGACTCGACAAACTTGTACATGTTTTTAAAGGTATGTTTTCTCAATTTTTGATATTTCTCCATTACTTGTAAGCATGTCAATAAAATCAACAACGTGAACTATATTTTGTTTATCTCAAAACAATCACTGACGTGAACACGCTGGCCTGTTTCTTCGTCCCCACTTCGGGGCATTTAGACGACTTATGTGTCCCCACCCCGGGAAATTTGCCCATTTTTCTAATGCTAATGCCCAGGGGTAAGCCCGGGGAAGGGGAATCTCGATAATGGGCCCTTTGCAGCCGAGTGATCACGTGGTACAAATCGCCAAACTGGAGAGCAAATGACGCACTGGGCCATGTTAAATAAAGAAAATTCAAATTTGGTGGCTTGTATCACGTGATCGCTAAGCTGCAAAGGGCCCATACCGAAGACATGGAAGACGGACTCGGACATATGACAGATAAACCTATGAAAAACGGAAGAAAGTATGTGGATTCGGGCTTTGTGCATGATATACAGTTATCCACTAATTATGATGATATGATGGACATTGGTACGAGCTCACGCGTACGTGTGGCCGTTGATGAGAACGGAGCTACCGCAAAATGTTATTGTTGTGATTTTCTGTGAACAGTGGTGTTGTTTTTTACGCCTCCTGTAAACCTTGCCGGGTCTCATCTTTGGGTCGTTGCAGTCATGTTGTGACTTTCCATTTCAATGAGATTGCATTTCTTCAAATTCGAATAAAACATTACATTTTTTATGTTTCTGAACTTTGTATTAAAATCATGGTATTAGCTGTGTACAGGATCATTAAGCACAATAGTCCTTCAACAAAATTATATTGTAGCCGACATTTCTGTTGCATAAGGGGCTGTACAGCTGATTTTCAACAAGAAAGGTAAATAGTTCAATCTTCGAAGTACTTTCTTTATTCATTTTCCCTAGAGTGACCAGCAAACAATAATTAATATTTCTCATAATGCACCCAAGGGCAATATTACTTTAGATTGGTCTTTTAACAAATTCATCATTCTTTACAATCATACATAGTCTCTTATCCAAAACCAGCTTTCCTGTCGAGTTCTTATCCACGGGCGTTACAACACAACCATTCATCGTTGATCCGCTGTCGTCGATGGCATCGGCCTTCGATGTAAAATCTAATTGCTCGAGATCGTCAGTTGGTACACAGTAGTTGAATAATTTACCAGCACAGTTTCCGTCGACTAACTTCACCGTCTTTGTTATCGGCTCCGCTCCTGAGTTTGGAGAACAGGCCCGTAACCAGGGGGGTGCACGAGGTGCGTTTGCACCCCCCCCCCCCGCCCCACGGGCCCCAAAGGTCCGTATTTTGATACTCAATATCCAAGTTAAGGAGTGCAGTCGGTTAAACTGAAGTTTAAAACTTAACAGTTATATTTAAACAAAATCAAAGAATGGAAAAAGCAGTAATGTATTCACTGTTCGACTAAAACCAGTTGCACTCTAGTAGCCCGAGCCATTCAGAACATTTCAATGAGCGCACTGATGTCCGAGTTTATCTAAATGAACGCCCGAAGCTGCAAAATTAGGTTTTTGTGTAATACGTTATGGGTAGGAGAGAACACATTGACGCGAGCAGCGTGGTATGGACTCTTATCGACAACGGCAATTTAGCCAATCAGATTGCGAGATTAGCAGCAATTGTGGTAAAATATTCAGCTCCTACGGTGTACTTTGCCGTTACAAGTTCTCATGAATTGATACTTTCCTAAATAAACGGATCAGACAATAAAAAGCACATTTCGGTAGTTCGGTCCACTTTGGCCTCGTTAGCACCCCCCTCCCCCCCCCCCCGCCCCCTTCCCGCCACATAAAATCCTGGTTACGGGCCTGGAGCATTTCTCTTGGGAGCACTCGCTCGACTTGTGATTCGCGAATCAGGGAATTCGGCCGTTGGACCATTTTCTCCTGGCCAGTGGAGAGCACAAATATATACATTCCTGGTAATATTTTTAAGAAAAGAAATCCCGCGAACAAGTCACTAACCAGCGTTTGCACTTTGCTGTCTTGCGCCGGTTTCGGAAACGGTATGAAGACTTGCATTCCCGATGCTTCCAACTCTCGGAGAGATTTTGGCCATTTTTGAGCGTATAGACCTTATTCATAAATGGCGGTCAATTTATAATTCTTTTGTCGAAGTGCAAATTAGCCTACCAAGCCTC
>NC_090880.1:20057783-20060283 GCF_036669935.1 Montipora foliosa
AGCAGCGCATTCCAAATGGTCGCCCCTGTAGAAAGGAAATTATGGTTATATGCGGGGTAATACACGTCTATACATAGATGTACTTGGGTGTACATGCATATATATGATATATATGATAATAAGAGGCTATACATAGATATATATGGTTATAAATAGATATACAAGGACAGCATGAAAATACATGGTTTTAAATGGAAATATATGGACATATATGATACTACACAGCTATACATGGATAAACATGGTTGTACATGGTTATACATGAATACATATCCATGTAATACATGGCTATACATGGATACACACTGTTGCACACGGCTATATACGGCTGTACATGGATATACATGGGTAAACATGGATATGCATGGGTATACATGGATATATATGGGTATGCATGGATAAACATGGGTATACATGGAGATACATGGCTGTACATGGGTATACATGGATATACATGGCAAAACATGGATATACATGGAAATACATGGTTATACATGGATATACATGGGTGTACATGGAAAAACGTGGCTGAACAAGGATATAGATGGGTATACATGGATATACATGGGTATACATGGATATACATGGATATACATGATACTACATGGGTATACATGTATATACATGGGTATACATGGATATACATGGGCATACATTGCGGTACATGGATATACATGGAAATACATGACTACAAGGGTATACATATACACATGGATATACATGGGTATAAATGAATATACATGGGTACACATGGGTATACATCGACATACATGGGTATACATTGATATAGATGGGTATACATGGAACTGCATCACTTTACATGGATATACATGGCTCTACAGGGATATACATGGCTATACATGGAAAAACATGGCTGTACATGGATATACATGGGTATACTTGGGTATACATGGGTATACATGGATATACATGGGTATACATGAGTATACATGGGTATACATGGATATACACGGTTATACATGGGTATACATAGAGATATATGGGTATACATGGATATACATGGCTGTACATGGATATACATGGATATACATGGCTTAACATGGATAAAAATGGAAATACATTGCTGTACATGGATATACATGGCTATACATGGGTATACATGGACAGACGTGGGTATACATGGACATACATGGGTATACATGGGTATACATGGGTATACATGGACATACATGGGTATACATAGATATACAACGTTATACATGGATTTACATGGGTATACATAGAGATACATGGGTATACATGAATATACATGGCTTAACATGGATATACATGGATATGCATGGTTATATATGGATATACATGGGTATACATGGATATACAAGGTTATACATGGATTTACATGGGTATACATAGAGATACATGGGTATACAAGGATATACAAGGATATACATGGCTGTACATGGATCTACATGGATATACATGGCTGAACATATGTATACATGGAAATACATGGCTGTACATGGATATACATGGATATACATGGATATACATAGCTATACATGGTTATACATGGACATACATGGGTATACATGGATATACAAGGTTATACATAGATTTACATGGGTACACATAGAGATACATGGGTATACATGGATATACATAGCTATACATGGTTATACATGGATATATATGGGTATACATGAACATACATGGGCATACATGGATATACATGGCTATACATGGTTATACATGGACATACATGGGTATACATGGACATACATGGGTATACATGGACATACATGGTTATACATGGATACACATGGGTATACATGGACGTACATGGGTATACATGGATATACATGGGTATACATGAATATATATGGGTATACATGGACATACATGGTTATACATGGATATACATGGGTATACATGGACATACATGGTTATACATGGATATACATAGGTATACATGGGCATACAAGAATATATACACATGGGTATACATGGACGTACATGGGTATACATGGATATACATGGTTATACATGGATACACATGGGTATACATGGATATACATGGGTATACATGAATATATATGGGTATACATGGACATACATGGTTATACATGGATATACATGGGTATACATGGACATATATGGTTATACATGGATATACATGGGTATACATGGACATACATGGGCATACATGGATATTATACATGCATATACATGGCTATACATGGTTCTACATGGATGTAGATGGGTTTACATGTACATACATGGGTATACATGGACATACATGGTTATACATGGATACACATGGGTATACATGGACGTACATGGGTATACATGGACGTACATGGATATACATGGACGTACATGGGTATACATGGATATACATGGGTATACATGAATATATATGGGTATACATGGACATACATGGTTATACATGGATACACATGGGTATACATGGACGTACATGGGTATACATGGACGTACATGGATATACATGGACGTACATGGGTATACATGGATATACATG
>NC_090880.1:20077783-20080283 GCF_036669935.1 Montipora foliosa
TCCATGTTTTCCTGACAATATCCAACCTTTCCACAGAGGGTTTTTTAATTTGAACTCATCCATCTGTCTTGGAATGATAGCTTGGCCTGAAACTATTTTTTTAAACAGATTATGGCTTTTTTAGACCTCCTGCCACATTAGCCCTCACATTGAGCCCACTTGGGGTGAGTAGGGATTTTGTCTGGAATGAAACAAGGTCAATTTCCTTCAGTCAGGGTTTGAGATTTCAGAAGACCTAATTTATAAATTAATCCTTGGACTAGACAGTACACCATTTCTTCTGTTTGCCTTCTTAATTTTCGCTTTACGTGTATATATATTAATAGGCTTAGTTTGAGTTTGCTATTCCTACACGTATTTAAATTTATTATGGCTCTTACGATGTTTAAATCTATGCAGAATATATTCTGGCTTGGCACGTGATGAACTGAAGACACTAAAATCATGTGTACTGGTTGATGAATTCGAAAGAAGTTTAAAAAGCAGTTTAACATTTGTTTCCTTCTCGATCATAGAATTTCTTAATTTCACCACATGTAATCACGTTTTCCACGAAGTGAGCTTTCAGTGGTTAAAGATCTACCTGAAATTGTCTTAAAATGATCGTTAGCCCACATCGAGTTGTAGCTCGTCTTTCCCAAACCGAATAAAGTAAAATAAACGTAAATCGTAGTTGGAGCCGAGGAAACAGAAATAGTTTAAGGGGTAATGCCTTTGTTTACTTTTTACTCACCTTACCACACTGAAAATAAGCAAGCAGTTTTACACAAACTGGATCCCCTTTTTGCGTTTACTACCGCAAAGGTCTTCAGTCATACGTGGTAAGTCATTTAGGTAATGATTCATCCACCAAAAAAAGATTCCCAGCAATATTTCATTCACAAACGGGTCACAAACTCACGCACAGTTCGTTCCGTAGTGTGTTCCGGAAAGAGACCGGAATCGACCGGAAGTGACACCGCGGCAAAATGAGTGCGCATGCTCCCCTTCGAACACATTTGATTGACACCGCGGCAAAATGAGTGCGCAGGCTTGAGCCACGCGCGAATCGTGTCCACGCGCGAGGGACTTTGCAATAGAAACAACAGCGCGGCAAAATGGCGGCAATTTAAATTCTCTGTGTTTGTTTTCATTTTGCGATGATAAGGACAACACTACTTTGATAAGGTTTAAATTTTGAAGAGAGCTTCCTGAAAGACTAATCGTCCGTGTGTCTTTTCAAACCAAAAAACTATAGTTCAAACCAGGAGAATTTTACCTTGCATTCGAGCGCTAGATCAAAAGGACGAAGTTCGTAATGTTATTAGTCGCAATGGTCTCTGCATTGGTAAACCTCTGGGGGGGAAAACTGTGCACTGAGAAGGAAAACGACGGGTAAACATCTTTGCAAGGGCACAATGATAATTCCTTCTGCGAAGATGGCTTATGTTGCTCCTGTTGAATGAGGAAATCGTCTGTTTCTTTCATTGGAATCATTTGAAAGTGAGAAATAAGCTTAAGTTCTTTTCATGCCCGCATCCCACTCATTCGGCAACTTGGATAAGTCACTTACCTGCCCTCCATTCTCATATTTTACAACACTAGTTACTTTTACAAGAGCGAGGCAATAAAACAAAGAAAATATGTCTTAATTTTAAGAGAGGATCGCAAAAAAGTTTTCAAACTAAGTATAAATTTGACTCCAATGCTACTTGATGTTTCCCTTTTACTTGGAGTTTGGTAGTGGTCCATCGTTGAAAATATTTTTCCAGTATTTTTCCTGCAGCTGGCTGGTAACTGTAATTTTTTTCTCCAGCTTTGTCAATCACCTTGTAGAGCCTTGCTGGGATGAGGGTGGGGAGACATGAGAATCATGATAATGAAATAAGAAACCATTCACCTGCATGTGTTTGGAAAATACTGATTTCACTTTTGCATGCATTGCACCAGCAAAAATCCAGCCTAAATTTTGCAGTGTGTGTAAAGATACTGAGAGAGGAATGTAATCATACATCCAGCAAAACTAGAGGCATTCTGCTTCATACTCTAACATTTTATTATGCACAACTGATCCAGTTTCACTACCCAATGATAGACCCACAATGGCTCTATCTGATTCCTTTTCAACAACAACAACAACCACAACAACTATTATGGTATGTGTTACCACAAAACACAATATACCTCTCTAATTTTATTGTTGTAAGTACCGTATATTCATTATTAAGACTATTACAAGTAGGAGCATTCTCAGAACTTAATATCCAAACCCATGCTCAGCAAGAGAAAGACTAAAATAACATACAGCTGTATTAATGAAAGTAAAACAGTTTACTTGAATTAAAAAACCAAATTATATTTGCTTGTTCAAACATTGACTTAGAAGGTGTGGCAAGTAAATAATTATCGTCCCTTTTCTAGACAATTTTGAAGAGCTGTTTGGAAACCATCTTGTATTAATCACTGACATGCTCACATCTGTGATGTTTAATTTGCTGTAATACTGTTGTCATCATGCAGG
>NC_090880.1:20102783-20107783 GCF_036669935.1 Montipora foliosa
ATGGGTGTCACTATAAGCGACGTTTCTTGCAACTCGTCTCGTTTCCAATGGTCACATGAGGAACGTTTTCATTGGCTGGTGCCGCAAGCTGTTGCGACACAAGTTGCTGGACAAATGTTGCACTACAAAATGCTTGAGAAAATTGTTGCAACGTTGTGTGAAGAGTTGCGGAAAGTAGAACTAAATTTTGATTTCCGCGACGGTTTCTGCAACGTTGCAAGGTAATACATTGAGCAACGACTTGGCGAGAAAAGTTGTACGAAACACTGCACAGTGTAACAAATTGATATCAGAGACATTGTCGTTTCCTACAACAAACAAACCAATGAAATGAGTTAATTACATAACTAATGTATGTGTTGCCCGGACAAAAGAGTTTCCCTTTTTGGAAATAATACAAATTTGATTGTCATGGCAATTGTCGTGGTGGCGCTGTCTTGAACGAACCTTCGTGAGACTTGTCACGACACATTTCATATATTAGACCCGCCACACTTGCTAAAATTAGCAGACTTCCAAAAAATACTGCTGCAGTGATAAACCTCGACGAACTGGCATTGAAGAGCTCTGTAGACTGCTGCTCGCCAGGACTATCTTCTGGTTCCTGCAAGAAACCAAACATTGATTTGGTGTACGGCTATGCAGACAAACAGGAATCTCTGTACGGTGGCCAATTTACATTATCAACTCCGTTGATAAAACCAATTTTTGTATACTACTTCCCCACCGACGCAGCTCCACAGTTTCTTTAGAAACTACCCCTTCATTCATATGCAGACAAGGTCTTCGTTCTTAAATTTGTGTATCATTATTAGTGCGCGAAGGTAAAAACAGTTTTACTTGGGTAAAATAGGTCAGTAAGCAAGTAAGTAAGTATCAATGTTTACCCTCGGGTTTTTAGAGTAGCTATAGTAGTTAATATCTCAGAGCATTGAACAACTTTAAGAATCCCAACTGGCCGGATGCAAACCAGTTGGCTATTTATAAGTGCAGCCAGGAAATTGAACCAAGGACGACTACCTGGAACAAATTCAACGAGTGTTCAAAACATGTCTTGAACCTGGGATCTCCCAATCTCAAGGCAAGCGCCCCGGGCAAACCACAGGGTTGCACTGTCGCCTAGGTTCAAGCAGAAAACTAATTTTATCAAGATTATGTACACTTGAGTAGTTATAGAGAGCTGTAATATTTCCTCTGCCAGTTAAGTGCACCTAAACTGTGTCGAATATTTTCCGTTGATAAAATGAATCCTTCCTCCGGTCCAAAAGTAAACATATTTTACCATTTTTGCGTCGAAATTTCGCCTCCCATGTGTCGCACATGCTCACACAATTGTTTTTGATGCGGAAGGCCATAGGTGAAAACCTCTCGGAGCAGAGCAGAAAACCGAAGAATTTACCCTTAAAATGTCACTCGCGAGCTGAGGGATTGAACCGTGGAACACATTGGTGGAGGCGTGTATCCTCACCACTGCGCCAATCCTGCTCTCTAAATCAGGTTTTTTGATCACCTTATGTGCAAGCGAATGTTTGAGTTAGTGATTAAAAGTTCTGAAGGGTCGTAGTACCTTTAAAATCTTTATATTCTCCTCAATGCTCTTGTAGACATTAGCGGCATCTTCCTTGATTTTCTCCGAGAGGCAAACGTGTAGTTTCATGGAGTGACCAGCCAACACCGCTCCATAACTGGACTTGTGGTCATATACACGTACAATCCTAAAGCGAGGATCTTCAAACAAGTGTTTATGTGTGGATAACACATAAAGGTCCACCAACGCTCCCTTGACCTCTAAGCTCCCTAAAGCTTCGCTTATTTCCTCATACGTCAAATATTCGCGTACTAAAATGAAATTAAAATGGATTTAAACACGCAGAACTGAAATACGTAAACCGGGTTAATATACGTCCATGCAAAGTTCCAGGTCACGGTCAACAAACCTCTTTCAGTTCCTATGTCCCGAGGCCTGGCTTGCGACAAGGGAGCATAAGAGGGAGTGCCTGGGTTCGAGGCTGAAATTAATGGAGTCACCCAACCTCGCGCGAGATGTGTGGGACGAAGTTGGGCAAACTCTTTTTCTGCGTCTGTTAACTTCGTCTGGTATAAAGCCGGGCATAAGACTCATAATGCATCTCGTCAAACTATCCACCGTACGTCTTCGAGGACGCACTAAACTGGATAGTTAGTACCAGATGGATAATGCTTCTTGTATAGTTCGTCCCGTCTTTACACTAGACGGATAGCACGAGAGACGTATAATTCGTCTAGATGTATATGCGTCTCTAGAGCAATTGCATGAAATGAAAGTTGGAAAGAACACTGCAATGATCATTCCAACATTCACAATATTCCGCAGTTCAAATATATCAAACTTTATATGTTGGAAAAAAAAATTATATATCGAAAAAAAAAATTGTAGCTCATCACGTAGAGAAAAAACCCATACCTTTGTTTACTTTGGCGTTTTTGCGTATCCCGAGTCGAAAGTCAGAGTTGTTTGAAATTGCTGCAACCTAGAAATAAGAGCCTCTTGTTAGCTTAAATACAAACCCTGAGTTAATTAACCCTTTCACGGCCGAGGGCTTCCCCGTTGACGAGTAAAATCTTGAACTGTCAATGGCATTTATGGCGGTGAAAGGGTTAATTAAACACCGGCCAGTAAATAGAGGATATTACACGGTCGCGAGAAGATATGAATTTTATGTTCGAGTGGCAAGAACAATATCTCACGAGTGAGCGAAGCGAACGAGTGAGATATTGTTCTTGCCACGAGAACATAAAATTCATATCTTCGAGCCAACGTGTAATGTTCTTTTTATTTTATTATTTGGCTAGTGTTTCTGGCCGATATAACGCGCGCTATTATTGGCTAAGAGAAGCTAAGCGCTGGGGCATTATTCTCCCGTAATGCCCCACGGGCCGATTATAGAGTTTTCTCTTCTTTAGAACCGTCCTGTTAGTCATATAATAAACAACTTAATAACCTTGACCGTTCGGTCGTTACAGTAAAATCTCAAACCTCCGCCTAGATGCACTGACCTCGCTATCGCTCGGTCAATACGGCAAGGCCTCAGTTTGAGATTTTGCTGTAACGACCTCACCCTCGGTTATGAAGTAGTTATTAAAACTGTTCTTGTTCTCTTCTGCTCGTTTCATTGACCCTGAAAAGCCCCTATAGGGAGTGGTCAAGTGAGTATGTATGTATGTAAAGCTCTCGTCACTTTTGGTCCGGTTTGGGTTTGAGCTCAAGATCTCACTTGTGCGGCAGTACGCGGTTGGTCAAATAACGACATGAAACAATGACTTACCTGTGTACCATACAGAGCTATGTACGGACCTACATATCCAAAATGTGTCAGTTTTGTCGCGATGGACCCGATCAGAATGATAATAATAACCAGTCCACTCAGGGTCCAAACCATCCCGAAGAACCTCGAAGCCACTCCACTTGGACAACGGTCACCATACCTAAAAGAGAGGTCATAAATTACTAACCTAATAACAGTCCATTTTTTTCAGGGTACGATTAAGCTAGAGGCGCAAAACAGCTATGAAAATGTTGTGTGACGAGTTTCAAGCGAGAAATCTCCTTTTTCCAAACTGTAACCTCAGAAATTGAGAAGAAGGGTTAAAAAATGGGCATCTCTTAGCAAGCGTGACGTGTATGACATGACCGTTGCGTGACAAGATGCTACCAAATGTTATGGGATATTTACACGAGACCGGGGCGATTGTACCGGTATGAAATTTTTGTAACCATATAAAATCTCTTTCAGGTGATGGATTCTTGTTATGACGCGTGTTCGCTTATTTACAGGGCGGAAAATTGAGTAAGGGGGTATTAACATGAGACCGGGACGAACTCAGATCGGCTTGAGTTCGTATCGGCCACCATACATTTCTTGGTATGTGTTTACATGAGACCGGTCTGACTTCGTCACGGTTGCTGGACCGAGACGATAAATTGTCGTACTGGTCTGAGTTCGTACATGTCTCATGTCAATGACAACAAATTTCAGTCCGGGCTCAGAGAATTTAAGCTTGTATGCTTTTGGTTCAGCCATATATTTATTAGACGAAACATATCATTTCATCCCGAAACCAGGCACCAACCATCTCGTCCTGGTTTCATGTAACGGTTACATAACATCTCTTTCAGTACGGTTGCGAACAAGCTCCGTTTCAACAAGTTAGATCCCAGCAGTATGGCGGAACAATTGCAACATGAACCTACAGTAGTTTAATGGCCGAGCTATGGCTCAATGGCAAATCATGTTATTACAATTCAATTCAATTCTATTCAATCCAATTTATTATGCACTATTTACATCTATTATAAGATAGTCAATACTATATTAGCACTTACTAGAGAATAAATATAATACATAAAAGCAAAAAAATAATCAAAAAGATAGGAGGTGCCTGGTAGCCAGAGTAGCCATTGGCTTTCGAGCTGGCTACCACCATATTAAAGATAAATGCGGCATTAAACAAAAATTAACATGCATTAAATAATAAGTATATCTAATTGTTTCAATCATTAACATACACACATTGTTTTAAAATATATATGATTACATCTAGTAATTATTATATGGATATATAGACGTGCTTACATTACAGAAAAATAAGTAATAAGAAATTATTGCGCTGATCAAAAATTATAATTCAGTTTTTTAATTATTTTGTGTAAGTAAGGGAAGCGGTTTGTATTGTTTTTCAAAGGGATAATAAGGTAATACTTTTAGGCTGATAGAAACTGACTCCCAGATTTTTGATGCTGAGCTAGAATTGAAATGTTGATTGACCATATCTAGTTGTTGTACTTATTGTGTAGAAGTTTGGACTTGATGCATACCTGGTGTTATGACAATGATTTCAGATCTGAGAAAATAGCTGGAATACCTTTTTTATCATTTTGAATTTTGTGGGAAAGGGTGCTACCCTCAACTTATAGAGGAAGGTCGTAGGTCCGCTTCCTGCAAACGAGCACGCTCGGATTC
>NC_090880.1:20115283-20117783 GCF_036669935.1 Montipora foliosa
TCCATCAGTAGAAAATTGTTCTGGATATACAGCCAACATTCAAAAATACATTGTCAGAAGTGAATTATTAATGATTGCTGATACAGCTTTGAATGCTTCTCCTACATTCCTTTCTTGTTTTCAATTTTATCCTATTTTTAGAATGAAAATGGAAATCCACCCATGTTTCACTATTCTTGCTACCAGCTCCGCTAACTCTTTGGATCTGTGACTGGCCTAAGCAGACGTTATAGTTTTGATGGCCAGGTTTGTCGATTGAAAACCGTCTATTTTTCAAGAACCTTTTTTCAGGGTGCAAACTGAGTAAGATAATGCCGACTTACAAGATACATTTGCAGCTTTAGAAACGAATGAACGTCAAGGAGACGAACCACTCGTTGTATTCATACGATACCATCTAATCGTTCATTAGTTAGCTAATTTGCTTGAGAACTTTTCTAAATTTGAATTATGTCAAGAGAAAATGAGGGGACAGAGAGGGAGGCTCAAGGCGTTGGTCGGGATATGTTATGTCCACGAAAGTTATTTTTAGACGAGCGGAAGTCTTTGTTCTAGCGGAAGTCTGTCTTCTGAGACGTCCGCATGCAGTCTTGCCTCGCTCTCAGGTTCTTAGTGAAAAGAGAAAATGATGGCGCGCGTGGAAGGCTGATGAATATATATTTTCTTTCAAACATCGGACCGAGGTTGGCCTGCATGCGGACGTCTCGGAAGACTTCCGCTCGTCTAAAAAAAACTTTCGTGGACATGACATATTCCAAGGGCTGGACCGGGAGCCTCCTTCTCTGTTCCCTCATTTTCTCTTGATTATGTAGTAATTTTTTGGGCCCCCTAACATTTGACCAGGGCTCGTTCCCTGGTTTCCTTTAACAATTTGCTTGTGTCCCCTTGTTCCCGAAATTACTTCCAAACTTGTTCTCAGCTTTTTCATGCCTAAAATGTTTTATGTTCCCTTGTTCCCTAAGATATTTTGTTTTTGTTCCCCTGTTCCCCAGTTCAAATAAGCCATATTCCTTTATTTTCCAAAATCCCTGGGGCGGGGCTTCAGATTTGGACGATGCAAAGAGATATTTCTGGAACAGCTTATACAAGGATTTTCAGCATGCAAAATAGAAGAAATGTTTCACTCACCATCTTCATCGGTAGAGACAATGATCGGTTGAGAGTTAATCCCTGGGAATTTCGTCGCTCCTTTGATCTTCAGACTGTAGTTGGTGTATTTTCGTAGATTAGTTATCACAAGCGAGAGATTCGTAATGGGCACTGTAATGTTATGAGTTGTGTTATCGTCGGTGTTAAGCTGGCGATATGTGATGTGAAAATACCTGAGCACTCCGGCAACTTGGCTTGGTGGAATAGGGTCCCAGCTTAAAGCAATCGATGTCGAGCTTGCGTTAAGGCCTTGAAATTTCCCGGGTGATACCTTAGGAGCTAAAGAGACCAAGTACAAATCAATTAATCTTGTGAAAGTCCATTCATGACTTGTGCAATCTAATCGGCCAAACGTCCAATGATCCAGGAACAGAATCTTAACGCAACCTTTCATTTAATTTATTTATGTGCATAGCCTTACGCCATAGAGCCAGTTAGCAAAGAAACTTTAGATCAATGGGTTCATATTTAGCACCAATATTACAACGGATTCATGAGGGATAACTTTCAGTGATTTAGATGACTATGTGTTCTTTATTTTATGTTGAAACTACAATCCTGGTCAAAACTCTTGGGACAATTCCCGCTTTCCCCCCTCCCCCATTACAATGTTGATTTTTCACAGTCTCCGAAAATAAAGAACGGTTCATCGATCGCTCGCATGTTTCAACCAACCTTGTCCCCAGGGTCTCTCTTTTTCCAAAGGAAGGGAAGAAGAGAGACCCTAGGGGCGAGGTTGTGTTTCAACATTTTCTGGGGGGAGGGGAGTGTGAAAAAGACAGCGAAAGAAGAACACGCGTTGCTCATATAATGATGGAAGCATGTACAGTAAATTCTCTACTTTTCGCCCAAAATTTGGCAGATGTCCCGAACTCTTTTGACGCGGATTGTAGGATTGCACGAAACTCAATCCTGTCCCCATTGGCACAGCTTGGATTGCATCCATAACCCAGAAGTCTCGATCTACGATGGAATGCTGCCCATCAGTTTTCGGTCATAGAAACCTTTAGATCGGAGGACTATGACGACAACGAGTACGAGTATGCGCATAAGGTTTGGAGGTCAACATTTTTCGAAGTGCGAGTGCTTACAACGGAAAACTCGTACTCGTAATCGTCGTCGTCCTCCGATGTAAAGGTACCTATTATCCGGGGCTATTTTAGCATAGCTACTTGCAGATTTTTGCTGGAATTTAACTTAGCGGTATTGTTTTCCTTGCACGATCCATAATTTTGCATTAAGCACGAGCATTCCTTCGTGCGCTTACGTAATAGTTGCAGACCAATCAGAGGCGTTGTGGTTACTAAGGCCCAATCTGATTGGCCTTAATTTGGTGGGAACCGTACTCTAC
>NC_090880.1:20140283-20145283 GCF_036669935.1 Montipora foliosa
ATCTAAAGGGTAAAGTTAGTTTTTCAGCTGTAAACTGAGTTTTAAGGCGGTCTTTTAGCTTCGCTATACCGTGACCATGGCAACAATTTGGACATAGCAAACACTCTCAAAGAATATTAGATATCACACAGTACAAGACAAATATCAAAATGTTGCCCTGCTGGAAGGAATGACAGTATTGTAAACTTTCTCCAGTGGAAAACACTTTTCGAGCTTCCTTAATTGATCATATAAATTTGATGGTCTGCGTCTCAGCTGTGAGTGGACAAAGTTTTTTCCGATTTTACGAAACTTAATTGAAATATCGATCTTAGCAAGACTTGCAGATGGTTTGATTTTCATGATCATTGTCATTCCTTGGAGAGCGGTAAAACGGTTCCTTTTGGAAATACTTGGGGATACTATACCATTTCCAAATTACATTCTGAAGAGGTGTTGTTATGGAGGTACCAGACGCAATATTGAATACTCATAGAGCTTGCCCTGAGCGAGTGGCGTTTTATCGCCTTTTTCACACGGCCAGAATTTGGAAAACAACGCTTGCAACGCAAAAATCAAATAAATGAGTTGAACACTTGGAGCTTGAAATTTAACCGATGCCGGGGGAGGAAATGACACACTACTGTTGTACGTCAAATCTAACGTTCGATATAAACCTGGTAATGGCGATTCAAAATGCTTCTGGTCTTAAGCTTCAGGGGCACTCAACGACCAATTTGTTGTAAAATGTATTATTATACCCCAGTTAATGAAAATAAATGTTATTAAGGCATTTTCAGGTGTTTTTCAGTGTTGCTGGGAAAACATTATCTGTTCCTTTTTCCCAGCAAGACACACAAGAAATTTCCCAGCCAGCTAGATAAAATTGGTTGGTTTCCCAGCCAGCTGATCAAATTTATTTCCCAGCCAGGAATTCCGCGCGCTTTCAAATCCCTCGATCCAAAACGACCGAACAAAAGCGACAAAATCGGGACAAAACAGGTTTTCTTCCGCAAGCGCAATCGCTCTGACCAGCCGTCGTATGTTTGTGACTACTCTCTGGGAGAGGGAACGGGTTCTCTTTTTTTTTTTTTTTTTAGTCGTCCTCAGTCTTCAGAGTTTCTACAGCCAGCTCGGGTTGAAATGCTACAAAAAGTCAGTAATTCCCAGGCAAAACCTCCATCAATAACAAAATTTCCCAGCCAGCTCATCGAAACACCTGTATTTTTGCCAGCCAGCAAGATTCCTCTGGGGAACAGATAATGTGAGGAACAGATTCGTTGGGTGCCCCTGAAGCTTAAAACAATAAATGCAATTTATTTCAAAATTTCAAGGGGACGTTAAGGAGGGAGGGGGGGGGGGGGGAGGGGGAGGGGTTGACCTAAACGTCCAGTTGACGTTAAACGGGGACAAAATGAATATGTCGACGGCCCCTAAAGGCCTGGCCAAACGCTCGCAACATTTCACCGCAACATCTTGCAAACATTGTTGGAAACAACATGTTGCATACGTTTGACCACCCTGTTGCGTTATGTTACGATATGTTGCAACATGTTGGATGACGTTGGATCAAATTTTGCGTGCAACATTTTGGATGTTGCATGATGTTGTACTCGTTTGGCCACGTTCACGCTTACGTTCACGCAACATTGTTGCGCTAGGGCATGCGCGTTATGTCCACTTCTGGGGCACATGTTGCGTTGAAAATGATGAAAATGTTGCGTGCGTTTGGCCACCCCGTTCGACACATGTCGCAACATCATGCAACAATGTTGCAAGCTGTTGCGCTGAAATGTTGCGAGCGTTTGGCTAGGCCTTAAGTTTGCTACAAAAAATAAACTTAACTTTTTTTGAAAAACGTTTGGCAAAACGACATTTCAAGCCTAAACTTTGTCAATTGAAGTAAACGGAACTAAAGGTGGATCAAACTCTTTGTAGAGCCTTGATTTCAGTTAGTTAAAACAAACTTTATTTGCAAGTCGAAGAAAAAGCCAGCTGTACAGGCAGTGCGCCGGATAACTGAACAGAGTTGAGTTAAACTAATTAAAGACAGCCGCTTTACGTAGTCATGTTTTCGAACGTCTTACTTTAAATTTTCTGACGAAAGGACAAATTTCTGTCTATAGAAATGGTAAACACGTAAAGAAAGGACGAGAAGATAACAAAATGAATTCTTATTTAATAAATTGTGCGTTTCAAAAGTCAGTTTAGTTGATGTCTCATGATACCTAAAATACAAGAAAGAGAGACTTTCTATGGTTTTATGTTCGAAGTATATCCTATATCTTTTATTTATTCGAAGGAAAATCAATCGGGGAATGCCTCTGGTGATAAGACTTATTTAAAAAGCGCAATAAAAAAAAAAGAAAAAAATGAGTATAAGATGATTCATTTTAAGCTTATGCCAACTTAGGCTGAATTAAATGCAACTACTGCGGAAAATATTCCTTAAACTTGCATGTTAAATTCTAGATTTAATTTTAATAAGTCACGTTCTCAAAGAAGAAGTGTAATTTTACTAAGAATTAAGGATGGATATGCCATACCTTCGATAAAACATGAGATTCTCCAATGACGAGCTCCGTGCGAAACGCCATACTTTACTTCCAATAGGGGGTCCGCTACAAACAGCTTCTTATACATCCAGTCCCAGCATGGGTCTTTAAGGTAAACAGCAAAACAAAGCGAAGGAAGTGACAAATCTTCTTTAGGGCACTATGATTACTCAGATTGCGAAAAATGAGCTAACCTGTTTTAAACACTGACCAACATGTTTTCTGTCAAGTTAAAGATCTTCAAATTATGATGCAGTACATCAAAGATCATCTTCAAAGCTTAATTTATAATGACAAGCATTTCCTCAGAAAAGAGAAAAGAACGAATAACGTATGTAAATTACAATACACGAAGTTTATGTATACCAAACCGTCCAAAACAGGGTTGAGTGAAGTTGGATCGATGGTCTAAAATCTGATTAACACCTTTTTACATAACTTAGATCAACTTAGCTTAGCTAGAGCTAATAGAGATTTCAGTCGGTTTATCTGCTGAATACTATAGTGAAGTCAATTGAGTACAACTTAAAATTAATTTATTAAAGACTGCTGATATTACATAAGTGACCTTAATTTAAAGACTTGATGAGAACAATCTTTGGTTAATTATTTTAATCTCCCCCATGCTGGGTATCACGCTATGGGTCACCGATGGTAAATTCGAGACTTTCGTCTCAAAGGGGAATACAATTGCTGGCATTGGGCGGCTTTCTGTTAAAATGAGCCGAAACAACAGAGAATGCGACCGAAATTATAAAGTCATTAAAAATTCATAAGGGCGACAGCATTACAAGATGAATACCCTTCTAGAAGCCAATACAGCTCAGACTGCTTATATTGTATTTGACACCATAGCTAGTTGAGGGATACTAACTAACTGGCCGTATTCACACTACAAGACGAGCAAGTTATCTGGATGGGTAAGTCGTCTGGTCATGAAATTTGTCCGTCTAGAAAGACAAAGAGGAACAAATCGACATAAGTGCGACCTAAATTCTCGTTGAACGAACAAATCGATAAATTAACCACCGATAGAGGGGAAATGGAACTAGGGATGGAAGAGATGGTTTATGGGAAGCTTTCAATATGGCGGGAGGAAAGAAGGTTGGGGCGAAGGTGAGGTAATCAAGCCATACCTAGTGCCAGTCTTCAGGTGCTCAAACCTGATTGACGTCAGATGACACTGCAGCGGAAGTGGTCGTCTTGAATTTTCACATTAGCCGGCCAATCCATTCATATAGGAGGATTTGTTTGTGCTCTAGTGTGAACTCGGCCATTATGCTGTCATTTATAATACAGGGGATTATCATCCGTTACCTGATACAAGGGGGACCGCGCACCGGTGCTCAGTTGGTTGAGCACCGGGCTGTCACGCGGGAGGTCGTGAGTTCAACTCCGGCCGGACCAACACTCAGGGTCTTCAAATAACTGAGGAGAAAGTGCTGCCTTTGTAATAACATCTGCAAATGGTTAGACTCTCTAGTCTTCTCGGATAAGGACGATAAGCCGGAGGTCCCGTCTCACAATCCTTCAATGTTCATAACCCTGTGGGACGTAAAAGAACCCGCACACTTGTCGTAAAGAGTAGGGCATGTAGTTCCCGGTGTTGTGGTCTGGTCTTTCTAGTCTGGATAGGGTAGGGTGGAGCACCTCGCATAGGACCTCGAGTCCTGTTCGTGCTCCTTCCCTCTGGGCAGGTTTGCCCAGTAGAAGAGACAAACCAGATGTCTCTTAAAACGAGGGCGTAGTCCGCTGGGAAGAGTGCCAAATTTACATGCGCGGAACTCCGGGGTCAAATTCCACTTTGATCCCACTAACTGGACTTGTGGTTAAGGGGCTCCCTAATCGAACTCTACTACGTATTGTTACCTCCTTACAGTTTAATTTCTTTACGCTTTTATGTTTGTTGAATAGGGTGGGAGTTGTGCAAGGAATATGGAGTTGAGTGCAATGACAAATGGTATGAGCATTTCCCCGAAAGCATAGAAGCGAATGTCTGAATGTTGAAACCATGTTTCTTTTGTAAGAGACATCATAGTAAATTTGTAGTCACTATAGCGGGAGCCCATATCCATTACCTGCACTAGACGGTCTGAGTTGCCTTAGAGTCATACGTAGACTTTATCAGCAAAACACAGCATCCATACTTTCACTGTACTGCACTGAGCCACGGGTGGCAATCAAACCACCCCATCTGGAAGGACCTATTCCTGTTCCCGTAAGACTTGGAAGGGAATGATTTCTAGGCTGATTGGGTCTATCTCCAAGTAGAGGTAACTCGGAACCAACTGCTTCAACAGACTCAACAGCAGAATAATCCTGGCCTCTCTCACAACTCCTCTTAGCCATTTCTGCAGCGCAAGATTTTTCTACTTTCTCATCCTTACCCAGGATAAGAGCGTCTTCTGCTTCGATTTTCGGAAGTTTTGACAGAACATTGCTGAGTATAGATCATGTTCCAAAGAC
>NC_090880.1:20150283-20168996 GCF_036669935.1 Montipora foliosa
AACGCCAAGTCCTGTTCAGTGCGTGAGGTGCAGTCACTTCCACCTTTCTGGGCATTCAAGGGTGCATTCTTTGATGTGGGTCATTTGATTGTCGATGGATGGATCATATTTCATGTTATAATTCACATGCTGCCCATTGGAAAGGTAAAGATCAATACATAAGGGCAATACAATAATGAAGTTGGCGCTTCTTTAGATGGAGTCATTCCAGCCAACTGGTTCAATCATGCCGGTGGTGTTACTGACCTGAAGGAACAACTGGTTGATCCAGAAACAAGCAAACACAAACAAAGAAGAACATAAAGTTTGTTCCTCTTGTGCCCATGTTTATGTGTGGTTTTATGCGAGATTCTCCACAACTGGGAATCTGAATTTGAGTAGCCAATACATCGTCATAAAATAGTCCTTGTCACCCATGACTGTATGTTTGTATGTCTGTATGTTTTTATCATGTTGATGATCATTCTTATGCCTTCATGTAAGTTCCAGTTACTGTTAGGTCACCTGTTTGTATCTGTCAAGTGGACTGGAGCCAGTCAAATTTCCAGTTAGTATGTAGTAGCTGTCTCTGGACCAACAGCAAAATATAGCTGTTATTATTATTGATGGCTGGCCTTCAGTTGCACTTAATTAAAATTATTCGCCGAAAGCGAAGAGATCAGTCGAGGTGATTTTTCGGCTGATAATCCGAGATAGCGACCCAACGAGAGCGCGCGATTTTGTATAATCACCTGTGTGTTTATACTAAACTTAAATACAGTACATGTAATGTCATGTCTTTCTTGCTATCTTCTCAGAACATTAGAACATTATGATCTATAGCATAATAATGTCAAACAATAGTGTATCCTGTTTGGTTGCAAATTATTAAAGTGGTAGCACTTATAAGGATAAGAACTAGTTGTACTAAGTTGACTAATCATAGTGCTTTAAAATGATCCTACCGTGATTATTTTCTGGGTCTTCCACTTGGGACGATCTGGCCCCAGTTTTTCCGAGGCCAGATAACTTTATCCAGTGGATAAGTCACTATCCTAGAGTATAAAATATACATGAACTCCACATTAAATGTTGGTCAAGGCTTTTGTACACACCTTAGATGTGCTTAGAGTTTGCATATTTTATGACGTAAGAAAATACCGCAATCCTTGTCCAGATAATGTGAAGATGAATGATAGTGACTGATCCAGATGCAGCTATCTAGTCTTTGAATAACTGGGACCACGTTTTTGTGACTAGGACAAAATCATGACTGCAGCAGGATGAGGGGTATATTGTAGCATGAGTTCTGAGGAGTTAGCTCTAAGCCTTCATGAACATGATAGTGAAAAGTTTTTTTTTTCCTAGGTTGCCCAGGGACAAGTTCTGGCTGATGGAAATGCTCTTGATTACAGATTGAATGGTAATTAATAAAGACAAGACTTGGATATACTATGATTCTCAGTTAAGTACGCCACTAGGGAAGTTTGGCGACAGAGATTCTGCGTTAAAGTTACCATGTTGCCAAGGGCAACTTACTTCATTTCCAAGGGTAACTTTTCGGGTTTCGACATCATTCACCGGTCACCAGTTTGATTTAACCGTTACCCTTTGTAGATTTTGGTTAGCTTCATCGCTCATGACATCAAGGCCCTTGAAACAAAGCAAGTTGCCCTTGACAACATGGGAACTCAAACATTGAAACGTAATGTCGCGAAACTTCCTATAAGTGGTACTACTCAAAGAGAATCGTAGTAATTTAGATAACAGTCCCACCCTACCCTATCACATCTCGTGTCCTGTTCCTGTGAAAGATTAAAAAAAACCATAGTAATTTTCAAGACTTTCCTGGTTTGAAAATTATGTTTTGGTGTCTTTTAAATCCTTTTGGTGGCTCAATTAATTTATTAGGGTTTGCACGTCATCAAAAAGTTGTTTAACTCTATCTTTGATCAATATAATTCTTGAAATATTTCTAAATCCTGTGCAGCTTGGATGTCATGGAGGATGCAGAGATTTTATGCTTTAACTTTGGTTTACTTTTCTGATTTCCACTACTTTGGTATAATTTACATTGTGAATAAATTATTGAAAGTTAGGAAAGTAGGCCAAATGCAAATCAGCATTTAAGAACGTTCGCGCTGATTGTTTGTGTGCAACTTTTACTGCGCAGGTAACGCGACTGTTATGTGTCACGCATTACTTCAAGTATTAGTAAAAAGATCTTATGGCAACAAAAACACCGGGGAAAAATTCCAGGTTGGCTAAAAAATGACACATTAATGTCCAATTCATCATGAAACGTCAAAGAGAAAGGACCGGGAGGCTAGAAAAGGTCGCTAATCGAGTAGTGGTTAATTTTAATCAGCGACATTGCTTGAATTTAATGGTGTTGGACTTCTTAGTTCAAAATAAATGCATGTTTGAAGTTCTTTTCCTTTACTTTCATGAAAATAGAGCAGAATTATCTTCTCCTCCTAATGCAAATGAATAGTGCGGACCTAAGAGGAAACAACCAGATATTTACAAAAAACACTGACCAGAAGATGAGAAAGACGGCAATGGAGAGATATGATACAAAACACTGACCAAATAAAGACAACTCCTGCTTGAAACTTTTTACAAAAGCCTGTCATCGATCAATTCTGTCTTGGGTTCCAGTCCTTCCCCGACAGGTCACGCAAAATTGTGACAAACTAAATTTTCCAAGAGCTTTGCAACATCACATTAATTTTACTCGTTTAGATCATCGGCAACCCCTATTTTTCAAGACATGAATCACTTGCTCTTACAATCTACAAAATATGATGAAATGAAGAAAAGAAATGTAAGAAGTTATCTTTTTTAAAATTTTTCTTTACTTTTGTCACAAGTTCTGGAAGTGGTTACAACAAGTACTGTAGCGCTTGCGAAAACGCTCATTGAGGATTAACTCTGCTGTTTATGACATCCCCAGCTGCATGCAATTATGTAAAAAACCCACTCCTATATTTCTATGTACAGAAACATTCACTCTAACATATAATTTTTATGATTTTCAACGGATGAGTAGATGAGGCTACATCTCGTTATGATGACCTATATCGAAATAAGGGCATTTTTCCTTTGGCTTTTTTATCTGGGAATATTAGTAATTTATGACCTAACTTCAGGTGAGAGATGAAACAAATTTCAATGTGGGAAGATTTTCTTGCGAACTTCCTTAAGCAAGGACCAATTTGAATAACTGTTGTGCCATCAAAGTGTTACTGAGGCCCCTTTTGCGTGCATGCTTTTTGTGTGTGTTGACTATGCGGATGTTACTTTTTAGGCAGAGAAGTGACAATACACTTCAGAGCAGTGCTCGACTTTCATGAAAAAACCTAGGGGCCAGCTGGCCCCCAAGTCTTCAGATTTGGTCACCAGGTCAAGTATTTAAGTCGTCAAAAAATTTGGGCCCTGCGTGCTTTATACTTTTCAAAAGAAGAGAGGCTACCATAAGCTGAAAAAAATAATTTGTCGTAAGTTTCACTAAAGGTGCTCAAAAACGGTCGAAATGTTGCCTATTAAGCTTTACATGTCTATTTTTCTGTGTTCAAAATTTATTTTGTACACTTTCCAACTAAAATTAAGAATTTAAAAACAATCTTGGATGTCACCTGGAATGAAGTTAATTTAAGATGTAGATTTCAGTTTACATTAAGGATACGTGAACACTGTTTTTCAAAGGCTACATGAGTGATATAATCCGTTATTGGACATTCATTGCACTCATAAAAAAAAATGTATTGTTTTGCTTCTTCCTAAATCTCACAAAGGCTCCTTTCCTTTCTCTGTTTTATTCAGGGTTTTTAGCCTTGATGATTAGTGTCATTGGATTTGCAGCTTGTCTTTACTTCAAGGTTGATGTTACTTTAGTCTATGACTCCTTCCTCGGAATCACAACGGCAACTATTTGCTGGTCTTTCTTCATTGCTTTTATTGTTTACATCAAGGCTCGCATACAGAAAACAGGATTATCACCAAAAGGAAACACAGGTAGAGAGTCATTGTTATCACTACTGTACTACCACTTTTAATTTGTAAGGAGCAGTCAACAAAAAAAGAACAAAAGGAAGAATAATTATTGCACACTTTTTCAGAGTATTATTGGTGCCTGATTTTGTTTCCAGTAGTCACTGAGCATGGATATGTTATGTTCAAATTTGTGTTTGCTTTAACATTTTTCAAACTAGTTCAATTTTGGTTTTCCCTATCTTTCAGATTACAGTGTATGAAAAACCAAAATTCAACTGGTTTCTGTGTCTGTTCATTGTTGTTTTCCAAACACCGTTTCATATTGACCCAGTACAAGCCTTAAATGGTGTTCTTGGGACTTGTAAAGCATTTATATCCATTTGCCCCTTCCACTGGGATTTCCAATATTGCAAAGGTTGATGCATTCAGGTACAGTGTATGTAGATAATAGCCAGGAGTGAAGGAGAATACCAGGCTGGCAAAGACAATTTTCCCAGCCGAAAAAGCCAGAATGTACAATCGTTAAAATATCTTTTGGTGAATTTTACTTCATTTTTTTGCTGTTTGGACTTCAATGTTGCCATGTTACGTGACTGTAGAAACAAGATTGTAAACACTCCACTTCGAAGAATGATTCAATGAATGCATGTTTGGTTAAAAGCTCGTAGTCAGGGGTATTTCCAGCCATTTGTGTATTTCAACCATGTCAAGGCTGTGCTTAAAGGAAAATTTTGGCTCCCAAGCATTTCAGCTGGGGTGCCCAGCCCTCCAAGTTGGTTGCCCGACTTTATTAATTAATTATCTGAGATCTGCAACAATCTTCATCCATCTCTCTCTCAACAAAACATTGCTGCTACTGCTCTGGTGATCGTCAAACTGGCTTGTGCAAGAAAACCGGCAACATGTCAATTTTTTCACGCCATAGACCGAATGCATAAATGGCGGCCAAAAAAAATTCTTTTGTTTATGTGCTAATGAGTGTCACTAGCCTCGTTTGCATGGACAAAATACAAAAGAATTGTTGCTTGAGAGCAAGGCTAGTGAGTCTCATTAGCACATAAACAAAAGAATACATTTTGTCCGCCATTTATGCATTCGGTCAATACTTGAGAAAGATGAGAAAAGTTACAATGCCATAGATGTTTTCTGGTTTAAAAGTGAAAAAGTAAAGATTGCGTTAGGTTTATGTAAAAACGTTTGGGTCTAATACAGGTACACGTTTTTACTTGTTAGTTGGGCCGGCCGCGCTTTACCACTGTCAGAGCATCTAGTAACAACTCTTTTAAAAACTATAACCAAGAAATGCCAAACTCCATGTTCCAAATTTAATACTATTTTTTTGAGAAAGAATTGAAATTTGTGCGGCTGCCGGCCATAACATGCAAAGTTATGGATTATGTTACATGTCAAACTTTGAACCGACTGTTTCGTATGAAGAAAAAACATTTTCTGAGAGGTTTCGTAAACTGTAACCACCAGCATATTAAAGGGGAACTCCGGGGTAAAGTTGAAGGTATTTTGTATGTTTGGCCTCGGGTTTATGTCTCAATTTTTGATAACATCATTCCCATATCGTTTCATTCAAATGATATATTGCACCTGAAAGACGACCGAAAATGCAAATAGAAATCCGCCATCTTGAAAATTGCCCGCTTGTTCAGAAAGCGGTCAGCGTATCATCGTGTGACGTAGAATCGTCAAACCCAGAGTTGTGTACAATATTTTGCATTGGCGAAGAAGGGGCTTTTGCCTTTATATCATCGCTAAAAGTGGCCGATTCTGGGACGTATTCTAATAAAATCGATGAGGAACATGCCTGCGAAAGTTTTTCAATTCGGCCGTACCAGTTTGAACATCGTGTGAGCTCTGATGAAGCGGTTAGCAACCCCGAAGACTTAGGCGACAAATGCATGGCAAGCGATGAAATGTAATACTGCAAATTCAGACTGGTATGTTGTACGAGTTATCCGTTTATTGTACTTCTATAACAGACTAAGTGACAAATAAACTCAACTCTGTTGATAAATTGTTATATTGGTCTTTCTGTTTCTTCCTTGTTGCCTCTATAAATCGATTAAAGGGATGCGAAAACGGAGCTTTCCTTCGGCTACTCCATCTATTGCGCAGCTTCATTGCGGCTTTATTTACTCTTTCAAAAACAGCAAAACATTGTAACGCAATCCTTGATAATAAACTTTACGTCTTAAGTTTAGCTCAATGTTTTAAGGGAATACGCGTGAAGGCAACATAATTTGCTTCTGCTGCTACCAATGCCTACGTTCGCTCGTTCTCTGTTCATAAATGCATTCTTAATAGAAGAAAGTCACGAAGAATACAGAGCAAATTTGTAACGTTGGCGTACATGCAGCAATTGTCAGATTATGGGAAGAGCGGAGGCATGCATATGCTGCCAAGAAATTAAGCCTGTCAAAAATAAGCTTATCGAGGCTTTTACTAGCGGTGAATGTGGCGAAGAACCCAAATGCATCACCCAGGGTTTCATCCAGTTTGTATAAATGGATGGGTCCTTCACACAGCTTGGTATCAGTACAAGCAGCAGTACAAAGATCCATTTGATGGACCTGAAGATAAATTTTATAAACATATTGCCTACAGACAGTTGGCTCGATGGTGCTGGGACATTTTAGGAAAGGAGATAAGGGTGGTTCTTTCATCTTGTGCAGTGATTAGCATAAGAAATTTTTATCCTCCACCGGGGCCAGAGGAAGATTGGGCCTTTAAAGGCTTCTGTTATGGAGATGAATGAGAAAACGGGTTTTAAACATGCCCATGAATTAAATAAACAAAGAAAAATACAAGTTTGTATCTTTCATGGAAATCATCAGTTAACAACTGGAAACAAGTACTGATGCAAGCGTTCTGATGCTTGATAAGGTGCTTCCTGTATTGGCTGCTGCCAATAATAGGTTTCCCAGGGGCTTCCTTTTAATAACTGGGGTTCCCACAGTTCTGTATGCTCATTATGGCAGGTTAGGATAACTGATAGCATGCTCTCAGCCATTTTCCTTTTTTGGTCAATGATCACACCCCCACATTTTGGACACTTTTTCAGTAAATTGTTCAAACTGGAACCAAGCACAAGAAATTCCTTTTCACTGTCTGGAGAGCTATCTTCAAATTCATGTTCAGATAACACTATCTCGTCACTGGATAACTATTTTTTATCATCTGGTAATGGCCAATGGGGATCTAAATCTTCATCATCATTGTTATTCTCACCATTATCATTAATATCCATTTTTTCATCTACAACGACGTCTTGCATTGGTGGTAAGGGGATTGTATCAAACTTGTTACATGTAAAATGTCATAGGTTGGAAAAATTGCTGTGGGTGTATCAATGGGATTTAATTGGGGGTGCTGCCATGGCATAATAGGGATCATGTGGAATCTTCCATTTGTAAGCATGTGGATTTTGTGGGATATCATCCTCTAAAGAAGTATAGGAGGACACGTCAATATTTGCAGTACCACATACAACATTATCATTGCCTTTAGTGTTGCACATCTCAGTTTTAACCTCCATGCTTTTTAGGGTAATGGGATCAAAACAAAATTAAATTCCCACATCATGCATTTCTGGGATTGTAGTAGGCATTTCCAAATCAATGCAGATTGGAGGTTCATTAGTCACTGGGTCATGTGAAGATACATCGATGTCTGCAGCAAGTAGTTCTGAAAGAGCCTCAAACAAAAGTAAAATGCGAATATACAAGGTAATTCTTTTCACTTTACTGCAACTTGAATGCCTTGAATTTGCCCAACTTCATTTTGTTATTTCTTCCTGTTTTTAGAGTGACAAACTTGAAAAACAAATACTGGAAATTACCGATTATAGGTCATTTGTAAGGTCGGTTAACTCGCCATTATTTTCCAAGTAAACCCAGCATAATAATATATTTTAAAACTGGGCGGATGTACACTGAAATTTGTCACCATGAAACCATTGTTTATACATCGGGTCGCGCGGTCCCCTCAGTTCAAAGCGTGTGCAAACATCGACATGTAAGTGGGCAAATTTATTTGATTCATAGTAAAAACGAAGCAAACTGACAAGCACTAACTTCTCGATGCCTTCGTTGCTGAATGCAATGTTCGCTTGATAACCGCGGCTTCTTCGCTTCGGGGCCGTAGCTAAACGAGGATGGAATAGCATCATCCTTCAAGACCTTCCTAGATTTTTCCCCTGCTAATTTTTCGCGGAAATCTATCTCGAAACAGCTTGGCATGAAATGATCGCTCCAGACGTAGCTGTTTTCAAGTGGTGGCATATTCTTCCGTCTGATTCTGTCGAGCCATGCCTTCGCGCGATCGTCTTGTGCGATCCTGTAGTAAATCCTGTAGTAAATCACCGTTTTTCTTCGTATTCTTTCAATGATTATGGCAACTAGGTACACAACAGCTCACTATTTCGCTTGAAACAATCAAAGCACAGTCGAAGATACAGATACAACGACAGGAATTATAATTTAAGCAAAGTTGAAGAAAACACCGCGGAAAGTGAAATTTGACGATTCTACGTCATCACGAGCTGCTGACCACTGACCGCGGCTCAAATTTTCTCCAAAATGGCGGATTTCTATTTGCATTTTCGGTTGTCTTTCAGGTACAATATTTAATTCGAATGAAACGATATGGGAATGATGTTATCAAAAATTGAGACATGGGACAGAGGCCAAACATACAAAATAACTTCAATTTTACCCCGGAGTTCCCCTTTAACATTTTTAGCCGCTAGAAATACAATAAGCCAGAGTGCCTGGCCGGGCGGCCGGGTAATTTTTCTCATTCTCCCGAAACCAAATGTTAGTCCCCTCAGGTGACCGTGCGCCGTTGGAGCACAGCCTTCCATGTCGGGCAATACACATGTGCATATGTATAAGCTGAAATTGGTGGGATGCTTCCCCACAGCATCAAAATACATTACAGTCAGGCTGTAGCTATTACAAAGGCTATTGCGATTGCAACGACTTTATGGTCAGAAAATAAGCACCAGCAGGATCAATACTTAAAATTAATATTGTTGTGAAAAGGGTTCTCAGTAAATGCATTGTATGCATACATTTTTCACCTTTTTATCAGGAAATATCATATATGACTTTTTCGTGGGACATCAGCTTAATCCTCGATGGGGCAAGTTCGACTTCAAGTTCTTTTTCACATCGAAACCGGGACTCATTGGCTGGGTGAGATATTAGAACACTTGTAAATAAAGGAAAATTTTAATATCTTATTACACGAACATAACTCTGTATATGTACAAAGGGGTAGTTTCTAAAGAAACTGTGGTGCTGCGTCAGTCGGGAAGTAGTATACAAAAATTTGGTTTATCAACGGAGTTGATAATGTAAATTGGCCACCGTACAGAGATTATAAAAGCTGACGTTTTGAGTGTTAGCCCTTCGTCAGAGCAACATGGATTCACCTCCATCTGTGTGACCCAGGATTGATTCCTGGATTTGTTGTCCTTTGATGTTTGATGAGTTTGTTTTTCTCTACCCTGCTATGATAGGTTTTCCCTGAAGTGGGTACTCTGGTTTTTCTCTTAGTAAGAACAACAATTTTGATTTGACCTGCTTTGATTTAGTCTGTAGTCATCCCTTTCAGTACATAACGACCAAACTGGAATACTAGGATTCTCAGTTGAGTACACACACCATTTAGGAAGTTTTGCATCAAAGCTTCAACTCTGAGTTCCCATGTTGTCAAGGACAACTTGCTTCGTTTCCAAGAGTAACTCTTAGGGCCTTGATGTCATGAGCAATGAAGCGTGCCAAAATCTTCAAGTGGTAGTGGTTAAATCAAACTGGTGATGAGTTAAATGAAAACAAAGCAAGTTGCACTTGATAACATGGTAACTTCAACTCGAAAACTTTGTGACCAGACGTCCCTAGTTGTGTACTCAAATGAGAATTGTAGTAAAATTCAAAATAGTGTAATAGGTGTAATGCTGTTTAATATTTGTCTGGTTGTACATGAGGCAGTTTATTGTATAACACACGTCTCACTTTTTTTTGTAAAGGTTATCATCAATCTCTGCATGGCTGTTAAACAAAACCAAGAATCCGGAGGACTGTCCACGGCAATGATTCTTGTGTGTGTTTTCAGTTTGTGTGCGTTGCTGATGTCCTGTTACATGAGGTAAGACTTAGTTGCAGGCAAATATACAGAAAATTCACAGTTTGCTTGCTGCCTTATTTCATCAGCTGAAAGATAGCTTTCCAACTTTCAAAAATCAAGTTAAAGACAAAGATAAAAATTTACTTCCTCCTCACTCTGAAAACTGAGTGGGGTTTACTACGGAAGCCTACAAAAGGGACAATCGCAAAATAATTATTTGTCAAATCCAAAAAAAAAAAAAAAAAAAAAATCAGTGTTGAAGAGTTTAAGTGTTTCAGTGTTGAAGATACTTTTACAAATCATATTAAAATTATGGGATCCACAAATAACTTTCATCAAAATTGGAAAATAGTTTCACAGGAATAAACAAGGAGCTTAAGTACGCGCGTTTTTGAGACGCGGACGGCAAACACCACTGTCCTGGCACGCGAAATGTTCAGTTCCGGTTGCCGTCCGCGTCTCAAAAACGCGCGTGCTTAAGCTCCCTAACATCAATTTTCAGGCGTCACCGTAACTTTCGGACAAAGATCTCCGCCTGTTTTTTTTTCTTCAATTTTCGATTACCCTTAAATTATTTTATTTCCGCCACTTCATACTTGGCCTGTATCGTTTACAAAACTCCGTGTAAAAATCAATCATCCGCAGTTAACGTTCAGTTCAGTGCTTGAGTCTGTTCTCGCTAACTCCCTGTATGCACAAACCGACCGACAATATTTGCATTTGTCTCTCTCGGTAAATTCTAATTACGGCGCTATTTTGAATGGTGTTGAATCCTCGCACCACTTGTTTACGATGTCACGAACCTCAGACGGCAACGGGCTCATTCGGTTAATATGCGAACTTCGATCTGGTCTGAAGTTGGGAAGTTCATTTCAAAGTCCGCAAGTTGTTTTCTAATTCGACGCGTAATATGCAACTTCGTAACTTAGTATCCAATTTCCCAACGAACTGCGCAACGTGGTGCGGTAATGTGAAATGAACCGTAATTAATATCAAGAAATTATGTGAATTTGTTGTTGTGATTTCAGGAATCCCTACTCTCCACTTTGGACGAATCAGGGTTTGGTTTCATGATAGCCTTTTGTGGCCTATCTTGGATTCCAATAATGTATTCGTTGCAGGCGCGATATCTTGTGGATAATCGTGTTAATATGTCCTGGACCACAGCCACTCCAACTGTAATTTTATTTGGTAAGTTTTCTAAGTAGTAATTCATTAATGTCGCCTTTAACTGAACTATTTGTTAACCTAACAGCTACAATCCCACAAGGCCAGGCAAATTAAGGAAAATAGCCACAGATGGCAGCGGGAAGTTAGCTGTTTTCCATTTTAACGTGTCGTGAAATTGCCAGATTTATGTTGCGAGGTATCTTTTCACTCTTTCAAACAATTAGATTGAAAACCTGAGAGAGACTGGCGTGCGAAATGTTCACTTCCGGTTTGCGCAAAAAAAAGTCAGTTGCCTAAGGGCCGATTTACACAGTACAATTTTTCTCACCTGCGACAAGCTTACCACAGGTCTACAATTCGTTTACGATTGTCGTGTGCGTTTAAAAAAATGTAGTAGCGTTTTAGAACATGTTTGAAAACGCTGCTACAATCGCAAGTCACGTCGTACGCCTGTCGTAAGCTTATCGCATGCGTTAAAAATCGTACCGTGTAAATCGGCCCTAAGGCTCCCCAGTATGTTTGGTGCTTTCAGAAGTTGCTTAAATATCCTAAATCCACTTTTTACTGAATTTGGAGCTTTCCCGACGCAAACTCGCATGACTGAAAAGCTTCACAACTTAAATCTCGATTTTGATGTTCCAATACCTTCTAAAACCAAGTTTCAAAGTATCACAGTGAATTTGTAGTCTTTAACACTCCGATACGAGCACTGAACAAAAGCCTTTGTCATGGTCATATCAACCACGCGAATGCAGGATTCATCTTCTCGTTCCCTCAATAACGCTTACTTACAAACACAGGTAAACATTTTCTCTTTTTCTTTATACAGTCATTGGGTATACAATTTTCCGCGGTTCAAAACTCTCAGAAGTTTAGATTCAGAGCAAATCCGCTCTCTGAGGAATTTCGAGGTGAGTCGCATGTGTGAAAGAGAAACAGATGAGACCCTCCCAAGGTGAAGGAAGGGGGGGGGGGGGGGAGTTCTTGTTAGAACTTTGCTTGTGTTCCCTTGTTCTCGAAATTACTTTGAAACTTGCTCTCAGCGTTTTGATCCCTAAAATGGCTTATGTTCCGTTGTGACTTCAGATATTTTGTCTTTGTTCCTTTGTTCCCCAATTCAAATTAGCCATGTTCCCTTAAGGGTTCCCCAAAACCCAAGGATGCGACACCTAACAAATGAATAACGTTTTTGACACATTGGCCGTTTTTATACTAGAGACGCATGATTCGTCTGGGACGAACTTGGGCAAACACTTTCTTTGCGTCTGTTAAATTCGTCTAGTATAAAGACGGGCACAAGACGCATTATGCGACAGCGTCTGGACGAAGTATCCAGTTTAGTGCGTCTTCGAAGACGGATACTTCGTCCAGACGAATTATGCGTCTTGTGCCCGTCTTTATACCAGACGAATTTTACGGACGCAGAAAAAGTGTTGCCCAAGTTCGTCCTAGATGAATTATGCGTCTTATATAGTTCGTCCCGTTTTTACACTAGACGGATATTACACTAGACGAATAACATGAGAGACGCATAATTCGTCTGGACGTATTATGCGTCTCTAGTATAAACACGGCCATTAAGCTGATGAAGCTACTTATTACATTGTCTGAATGATGACCACTTTGAAATGAGTGCTTGGACTTGAATACGACTTATCAGCACCACAGGAAATGGGTCCTTTGCAGCTAGGGATCACATGGTACAAAAACCGCCATACTGGAGAGCGAATTGCGCACTAGGACACTTAAGACAAAGAAATTTAAATTAAGTTGCTTTGTTTTAGGTGTCGCAGTGCGCAATTTGCTCTCCAGTATGGCGGTTTTTGTACCATATGATCGCTAGCTGCAAAGGGTCTATTGGTGCCTAAAACATGCCGGTCATTTAGGGGGTATTTACATGCGACCGGAACGAACTAACCTGCTTCAGTCCGTATCGGCCTCCATACTTTTCTTCTCCTGCGTTTACACGAAACCGGCCTGACAATGAACTCAGACGGGTCTGCCTTCGTCTCGGTTGCTGCACCGAGACGAGATACTCTCGTACCTGGCTGAATTCGTACCGTTCTCATGTAAATGACCAGAAATCTCAAACTGGATCCAGACATTTCAAGCCTGTATGCTTTTGTGTTAGCGATATATAATATCATTTCGTCCGGAAACTAGGCACCAAGCATTTCGTCCCAGTTTCAGGTAAACGGCTGCAAGAAGTAATTAATTTCATACCGGTCTGAGTTCGTCCCGGTCTCATGTAAATACCCCCTTGGACACTCATTTATGATATGTATTATTCATCAAACCCTCCCTTCACTATGGGACATAATAGGAACTCGCGAATGTCCAACTCCAAGATGGATTGATAGCTTTGTGAAAGAGCAAGTGCACTTCAATTGCACGGTCATGGGTTATTGTGGGATCCCTTTCAAGTTTGGATTTAGTGTTCAAGCTTGACGATCGTTGTGCGGCTAGTTACATCTAAATGTCGTATCTGGTCATCGGCATGATGTCAGTGTTTTCTACACTTCAATCACTGCCGAGTTGACTATCTATCATCTCATATTCAACGCGCGCTCGTGGCATAATTGTTAAGGTCGGTTTACACGGTACGATTTGTCGGCCGGTTTTGTCGGGCGTATAAATCATACCGTGTAAATTGTGTAAAGCGTGTAATATTTCCTCCAGATCTCCCCGTTGTCCTTTTAGTATCCTCTATTTTGAACGCTTTTTTTTTTTCAGTAGTTGTGCGCAATACCCACTCGCATACCCTTTGATTGACTTGGTGGTTTCTATCTGAGTGTCGGACCGATTTTCATTCCCATGAATCGGTCGCTCATCGGCTGTCAAAATACACGCAAGATTTGCGCTCTGACGCCGTCGGGCCGACAAATTTTACCGTGTAAACCGACCATTAACTAGACGCGGAAAAGTGTATGTATGAAAGAAGAGTTTCGTTTTTCAACAAGTGCATACTTGTCCAATATACACCATTAGATTCCGGTCGTCAAAGCTTCATATCGGACGGAGGAAGAAAGACTCCAACCTCGTTCCCAGGGTCTTCTCGGCTTTCAATATGGCGGCGGGTCTTGAGAAGACCCTGGCACACAGTGAACTAAAAAGATCGCTGATTGGTGCTTTTCTCACATGAACTCTAATTGGTTTAATGTCAAAAGAAAGATGGCGGCTAGTGAGGAGCACCAGAAGGAGAACAGAATTCGTGTTTAAATCATTTTCAACATTGTAGCTGTTCCGTAAGAAGCAGCCGCAAATTAACAAGCATAACAGTAAAAAATAATTCGCCGTTTTTTCACGTTGCACGGTGATCTACATCAGGCCTCGATTCCAATTAAAGCTACGTTGGCTTTTCACGACCTCTGGCATAGCGATCCCTCTATATATAGAAGGTGTTTGAAGGTGAATGGTGTTTGAAAGACGTAACGGTAATTAAGTGATTTTATTTCGTACGTACCTTTACGTTTTGGTTCATTTTGGCGTCTCACAATTTTAATTTCCTGACGCGAGTATTGTTACTGTTGTTCAGTGTTTTCACCAATGATGTCAGATTGTGTTACAAATTATAAAATTGTTCAACGGGGTTCATAGACTATTGATGTGGTTGATTTAGCAGTTGTATGTGGTGCTGTTGACTCGTGTGACAGCTGCAATGAAGGCGGGTCTGTTAAATACAGGTCACATTCCACAGGTCAAGACTAGAGGTCGCTGCTCCAATAATCAACATTTTTGTTGAGTGATTAGCGCTAGCAGACACTTTTGGTGTTGTTTATTTGTCTGCATCACGGTGACATGTACACTCACCTGTGGAATGTAACCTGTGTTTTATTTTAATAGACCTGCAGCTGCAGTAATCGATATTCTTTCCCATCCCTTCTACACTCTTCAGCTAGTGGTGCACAGAGAGATCTAGCTCGGTCGGTTTTCATCATTGCCTTTTACTTTCATTAATAAAAAATATTAATCTCCTCACCCCAAAACAAAATGCATGTCATCTTGTAATTTTCCAAGAGAGTTATTTAAGGTTGTGAAGTCTTAACAATAATTATCATTCTTGAAAATAATTGTAAGGCTTATCATTACCTGTCATTGGTGTATTGACCTGTCAATTCGCTAACGACTTCAATTTTTGCTTCTTCTGATTTAAAAATATAAATATGTATATTAAACAGTATTCTTTAATTTTGTACACATTCCTTTTTTAGCATCACACTCCTGTGAGTTTTCTTGTACTCCAATAATTTAAATTGAGTTATTCGTTTTTAAAACATGCTTTGAAAATATTCTCTAGCATTGCTCAAGTTGTGGCATTTTAATTACTGTCTGAAGATGTGGTACATCGAGTGATTTGGGGGAAGATTGCAGACTGGGACAGGGGGATTGGGAAATAAAATTGAAGGTGACAAAGAACAGGAAATTTGTAACTTCACCAGAACAAGAAACTATTTCACAAAAAGAAATAGTGTTTTGTTTCTGGAATGGTAAGGGCAGGAGAAAAGATAAAATACTGTAGTGTGGGTCACTTGGTCGGTCATATATATTTCGCTTTGTCTATTGAAACTCTCAACAAAGAAGGACAAAAATGTGGACGCAAACTCTCTTAACGGTTAGAAGCCTGTCAAGGATATTAACCATTAAAGAGAAGAACATAATGATACTTGTCTACAAATACCTAATTTTCCTTCAAATGCCACAGCATAAAATTTCAAATTCGATTTTCTGTGAATCTTCCATTACTTGTGGTACATGTGAACCTAGGAAGTTACCAGTACTACCTTTAAAATAACTGGTTCCTGGAAAACCCAATTTACTACTACAACTCACCAGTGGGAAGATTGTTTACATTACTTATTACCATGAAGAGAGATAGCTTTGGATTTTTCAACAATATATCCCTTTAATATAACCGAAAATCATTCATATAGTGAAAACTTCAAATTTATGACCCATTTCGTTCACTTTCATGCTTGTCAGCATTATGATTTGCTATACTTCAGGTTCACATGTTCACAAGTTTGTTTTTACGTCTCATAGATGTTTAGATGTTCAATTACAAACTCTGTTTTGAACGGCCACTCTAAGTCATTGTGTAAATAGTTCACCCTGAAGTCTAAATCAATATACAATTCATTTCTGAGTAAAGGAAACGAAACAAAAATGTAGTTTAAGGAATGGAGGCAAATAAAACAAACCGTGCCATTGTCACTGCCTCCAAAACAGCAGATTAAAAGCCAGTTGATAAAACAGCAAAGATCCACCCTAACCGTGGGCTCATTCGACAAGAACTGCTAAAGATCATGAGATGCTTATGTTTAGGACTTGCACAAATTGTGCCCTTTTTTAAATTAGGTTTCAACAGATTTCATGAGCAGCATTCCAAGACATCACATTGTCTTCACTGGTAGGAGAAGACATGGAAAAGTTCTTTTCATAGCTTGAAAAGTGCAAGAAGCAGATTGCGAATCCTATGGAATAGCATGTTCAACAATGTACATTGGCTTCATTATGTCAACTTTACCACAAAATATATTTACAATAACAAGTTGTAAGAATGTGGGCACTAAACATGCTGTGGTTCCCTGTTGGCAATCAGAAGACAATTAAAATACTGATTTTACACTGACATGACAATACTTGCAGTCAATCGATGAGATGAGAGATAAAACCACAATTCAACAATCTAATGGTTTCACTGTGAAAATGAAGTACCACAGATATGTGGTATAATAATACTTCCTTTTAGGAAAATAGCTTTGGGTCAATGTATACTGGGGAAAGTCGTTTTCAGAAGGCTCATATACACCGATAAGAAAAAGATAATCATTCAAGTGTATGAAGAATTTTAAATGATAATTAGGTTTAATTGATTGAAAATAAATGCAATATAAAATATACATTACGGAAGACAGCGAACACACCTCCGTGACTAAATAGCTAGAGCCAGGGATTTCGTTAAACCTTAGCTTACTGGATTTTACGGTAATCAAATGTCTGTGATGTTACGGGTGAAATTTTTTGCGTGCAATGGCTGTTTCCAAACTGTCTTAAAAATCACAGCCCCGAGAAAAAATAGCCGTCTTATAAAATTGCATTCGTTTAAAATAACATGAAATGAAACGAAAAGCAAGATTTCTAGTCATCTACCGCATTCTCGTTGCTCGTGGCATTCATCCATCCGGATTTTTGAGGTTTCTTCCAAAAATGTTTTACAAGCCTTGGACGTTCCCGTTCGTACTCCATTTTGTTTGGTTGGCCGTTGTCGTACCCAGATTTCTCTCACCTTATTCCTTGCCGCCATTTTGAAAATATTGCATATTTGTCCATACTGGATGGACAAATCTTGATCACGTGATCTGCTGTGTGCCAGGGTTCTTCCTACAAGACCCGCCGCCATATTGGAAAAACCGAGGGGGAAGACCCTGGGTACGAGGTTGGAAAAGAACTTCTATTCGGGGATCAGTAACCGGAAGTTAGCTACTTATCGGAATACCGGAAGTATAGTACTGTGAAAAAGAAAAGGGAATTAGAAGTTCTTGTCCACTGGGCGAGGTCTACTGGTGTGCGTTCAAACAAGCAACAACTCCGTGTCACAGAAACAAAACGAAAGTAAATAAATTCCCCACAAGTGGCTGTCGTAGTCACGATGCAAGCACAACCACTAACAACATGAGCATATCTATTAACTTGTTGTAAAGTGCCTTTTGTCCGAAAATGTATTGGTGTTAGGTTATCCAAGAGGTATGGTTTGCTGAGGTTTCTCGTCGTCGTGTTTGCGTCGTATGTGCAAAAAGGACCAGTCCATGCAGCATTAGCATAATGGACGGGTATGTCTGGGGACGAAAAGTTTGTACTTATCAGTTAATGCATAGAATTTTTTAATGTTTCCAGAAAACAAATGAAAAACCGTTTCAATTTCACAGACGCAGAAACCATTATGACTTCATCTGTTAAACTGCCTCCTTGTCTCTGGTTGGTGGGGCCTGGTACGACACCCCAAATATCTTGGTGACATCATTATGGCCTTTGCTTGGGACCTTTCCGCGCGGATATATTGAGTTGTTTAATCTGAAGTCTTTCTAGTCATAGCCTGGCTGGTATTGCGTCTTTACTATCCACCCAAAGATAAGAACACACAAAAAATGTTTATAGCTTAACAAATATCAGCTAATTTGTTCCCAATGCGCGAAGTGGCGGAAATTTTGCGAATCCTGCAATCTGCTCTTGCCCAGCAGCCCGGGAGGAGGAATCCTAGTATGGTTGCTTGAGCTTGTGCGATAGAGAGCCGGAGTCAGGACCAAAAATATATTGTTTGAAGCCTTTTCAGAATGATGTAGTGACGCTGAAGTAAACAGTGTTGCTTTACCAAAATAATTAAAAAAATGTTGTGCAAACATAATCAAAACGATCATTGCGCTTTTGCC